>NW_011889140.1:611695-636266 GCF_000151845.1 Pteropus vampyrus
AGGTCTTTATGCTGGCTCTGTATACCACTAAAGAACTCTGTGACCTTGAATAAATCATCTAAATGCAATGATAAGCCTCAGCCTCCTTAGTATAAAATGAAGATAGTGACACTATTTCATAGGGTTATTACAATGATTAAAGTGTTTTTGCATAGTACTTGGCATGTAGAAAACTGTCATTAGATATCAGCTATTATTATTATTACCATAATGAGGAACAATTAAAGAATATGCCCCCCTTCTGATGGATAGGAGTTGGGGGACATGTGTGCGTAGGGGAGCAAATTCCCTAAGAGGCCAGACCCTAAGGTGTAAATATTTGATTGATGATACGAGACTTCATCACTTTCCCTTTAGAATAGGTAACTAAAGAAGGCCTAATGCCAGCCAAGTCATGAGCCAAAGGACAAAAGGCTTATGTTCATTTCCAAGCATGCCCATGGAATGGGATCACCCACCCCCGCCACTTTTTTTTATCAGTGTGATGCCAGGACTGTTTGCGTCATTCCCCCATGCGGGTGGCCTGAGGGACGACGGTGTGAGGTGCCTTCTCTGAAGTCTAGCTTGCACAGGGAAAACACGTGCAAAAGCACACACACATGCCAGGGATCCCTTCCAATGTGCCGCTGACCCTTGGTCTTTGCAGATCTTTGCATCTGTGAATTCTCCTTCTCACTAAAATTCATCTGTAGTCCCCAAATCAAACATGATGCTTTTGCAGTTGGTCACTCATGAACCGCTGCAGAGTGGCACAAAGTTGAATTCTCGGATGCATGTATTGCCAGCTGAGGTTGAAGAAGGCAGTGCTCTGCCCCCTAGTTCCAGCTCTCATTCTGTTAACAAGTTCCCTTTCACAGTCTATTTAGTGCTATGCTTTTGGCATTTTTTGTGCTTTTTGTTGATGCTTAAAATGGTCTCCAAGTATAGCACTAAAGTGCTGTCTAATATCTCTGAGCAAAGGAAGACTGTGGTGTGCCTTACAGTGAAAACTATGTGTGCTAGCTAAGCTTCATGGGGACATGAGTTACAGTGTTGTAGGCTGTGAGCTCAATGATAATGAACTGACAATAATCACGAAATAAGGTGTCTTTAGATGGAAACACACATAAACCAAGATTACATATTGATTGGTGGATGAAATGTCACGACATGGGCTCACAGGAACCTAACTTGTATTTCCCCCAGAAGCAATGGTTCTATATTCACTAATTCAGTATTCACGAGTACCGTATACAACTAGTTACCACAAGTACTTTATTGAGAATGGACTACAGCTTCTTTCGAGTTTGTTAAATTATTTGAGAAGGCATATAAACAGACAAAAATAAAATGGTAACAGATTATGGAATTAACGCCAACATGTAACCATTTTCTGGAGACTAGTAGGAATTTCCAAGAACTACAGGAGATGGATTTCAGAGTCCTCCCTTAACAAAGGTCAAATCTTCCCATACCCTGTCAAGATTATTTCTTTGTCAATGGGCCAAAGAGCACCCCAAGAACTGACTGAGTGAGGATGCCTGCAAGGAAGCTTGAGGGAGAAGCAAACTGTGGGTAACCCAGTTTTGCATTTCAGGGTCCTCAAATGTCTGGTCCCATGAATACTGCTTTGACCTAACACTGAAATGGTGCTGAGTACACCCAGATGTGAAGCTTGGCAGACGGATAAAGCTTACACTGTCTGATGCACAGCTCAATCCGCACAAATGACAGTATTTCAGTTTCTAACACAAGTAAGAGCTGTTTCTCCAAAGGATGCTACTTATGCATTGAATGAAGAAGTCTTGTTTTATGATCTGAAATCCAGGGGCTCTCGTTATCTTTATTTTATTGGGGGTCTACCAGACAGCACACGCTGCTCCTGGACTGGTATTAAGAGAACAAACACTCTAAGGTTCTCCTAGAGTTGAGGTGGGTCATGGAGACTGGGCAGCAGGCCAGCTAATGACATAGCCGGGATCACCTAGAGAGCCATCCATTGCTCCTGGTCCCCTTGGAGAAGTGAATGAGCCAAAGAAAGTCTCCCAGAAAGGACGTTCCATCTTCAAAATCCAAACTCACTCAGCAAGTGGTGGGTAAGAAGTTCAAGATGTCCAACTTGCTCTTCTCCTTGAAAGTAGCACCCCTACACACCCCACTGGATCTCCCGAAACTTCACTAAGGTTTAAGCATCCAATCCTGTAAATGCTACAGCTAGACATTCACGATGCTGGCCTTTTATTGAGAGGGAACCAGGATGAGCCATAATGTAGTGAACCGGGGCGCTATCCAGTGAGAGCATGAGGCAGACAGAAAGCCATCACACTGCCACTGGCAGGAGGAAGGCACACCACAGGGCTCTCCGTGTCCCTGGAGAGGCGACCTCCACTCCTCTGACACTCGGATCTTTACCAGCTGACACACGGAAAGACCTTTTCCCTCACTCTCCTCATCCATTTACTTCCATCGCCACCAGGGACTCCAAGTTCCCACATCTTCCCTTGTTATCTGGACCCTCATCCCTGGTGTGGTCTGTACATCCTCTAATCTGACCTTATCCCTACACACGCCCGACATTCAAACCCTTCTGCTGTGCCCCCTGAAATTCACAGTCCGTCATCAGTGAAACCCTCTACATCCTAATCCTCGTTTCCATGTGTCCCCTTTACCTTAAATGAAATCTGGCTCCTCTCCAGGACGCTGTTGCTTCGAGGGCCTCAGACGATGGCTGCATTCTCTCTCATACTCCTTGCACCCTTGGGCCTCTCTGCTCTTCTCAAGCCGTTCCCCTCCATCCCACATAATCACCCATCCTCACCATTTTCAAACTCATGCTATAATGTGAGTTCATATCATATGCTAAACGCTCTTTGTTTTAAGCCATTTATAGACTTCCAGGTTTCTGTTCTCACTTCTTGAGGATTTTAGCATATGGATCCCTGTTTAAGTGGTATCTCTAATACCACTTAAATAACGTATTCTGATTTCAGTATATAAATAGACGGTTCTTCTAATACCCTGACCTCTCAGTACCTGGTCTCCCTTCTGTGAATGACCTTACTGTCCCCCCTTGAATTTGTCATTACCAATAACTGCACAACCTCCGTAATCACAGTTTCCACTGTCCACCTTTATACCATCGCCTTCCATTTTGAAGCTTACTTTCTTTATGACCCTATATCCAACCATCTTTCCACCCTTCTGGGTCCTGAAATTCACTGGCCCTATTAAATTTTCCATGTCTATCGATCGTCTCCTCCACTCTCCTTCCTTCTCAGCCAGCTTGGATTCCACGGTCCTTCAGTACGACTTCACTGCTCGCACACTTGGCTATCATGGCCCCCACCCCATCATCCTCCCTGGTAAAACCTCAACACTGGTTACACTCAAACTCAGCCTATTCAAGGCCTATACATGTGATGCTCAACCTGGCTGGGGAAGATACCCAACCGTGCTAACTGGACCACCAACCCCAAACAGCACGGGAAATGCTGTGCTTTCCCGTCCACTTGCATTCTCATTCTCTCTCTCTCTCCCTTCCTCTCTTCCTCCTTCCCTCTCTCCCTCCCTCTCCTCCTACTTGTGCACAATTTTATACCTAAGTCAACTCTTCTCAAACCTTTGACACTCCCTAAGCAACCCTCACTTTTCAGATGATCTTGCTTCCTACCTCCTGACAAAACAGAAACCGTCAGAAGAGAGCTTCCACAGGCTCCCATCCCGCCTTGCCTGCTGGTACCATGGATGAACTGGCTGTGCTACCACCTAAAGCCAACACCTCCATTTGCATTTTGCACCCCATGCCCTTTTGCCTACTTAAAGAGAGAATCCCAAAGGTGATTTCTTCTCTCTCCTTTAAAAGAAGTGAACCTTCCCATGCTTCCACGCCCTCGTGGCAGATGCCCACCCCTCTCTTTCCCTTTGCAGCACAGAAGAGTGGGATCTCTTTGCTGCCTTCGTTTCTTCTCTCCCTATGTCTGTTGGTATTGGTTGAAATATCCCCCAAGGCTAACATTCAAGGAAACAGAAAGTGGACGAGGAAAGGAAGAAGAGATTAGACAAAGTATCTGCGAGTCACACTTTCACTGGGTCCTTGTCTCTTTAAATCTAATCCTAATAAATAGCCATCTACCTCTCTCACCCTCTGCCCACATCTTCCTTTCCTACTTTCTTAGAATCCTTCTGTCAGTGCTTGAGTCAGAGTTTTAAGGCCACTGACCTAAACTTTTCTGGACAGGACCAGAAGTTGATGCTTGAAGCAGACAGTAAATCCCACGTAACATATTTCTCCAAGCTTCTGTTTCCTTTTGGTCATGAAGAAACTTATGAAGTAATATAAATGCAATTTATTGGGGAAAAAAATCACCCTACAAAATTAAGCAAGCATGGGATAGGGCTGAAAGTAGAAATCATTGTTCAGTTTATTTTTGAGACTGTGGGGTTGTAAGGCTTCATAGCTGCAAAGAACTATGAGAGTTAAATAGGCTGTTCAGCAGGGTGTGTTTTACAATGAAAGACTAAAGCATATTTTGCCAACGCTCTCTTTGTGTGCTTAATGCTTTCTCTGTTTAAGTGGCATACACTGTGCAGGTGGCAGTATTCTCTATATGACACACATTTTTATGTGCAGTTCAGCTACTGCTAAATATCTAGGTAAACACAGGTTCCATGGATTGAAAATACTTTCACACTTATTCCTAAAATTCTACAGGTTTAACTTAATATGGTTTGCAAATTACTTTGTTTAATGAATTATGTATCTTCTCTATCTTTGAATAACAGATTCTCTTTTCAAGGTCCTTTAAAATGACCTTTAAGCCACCCTTGAAAACTTATTTTTAGTCCATCTAATCTTGAATGGTGAAATATTTGAAAACATCTAATCACGACATTCAGAAAACTTACTGAGATGAATTTGCGGTCATATATTTTGTTTTCTTTGACCCCCAAAAGTTCAATTTGTGTGTCCTGGTTTTTCTTTTGAAGAGAAGGGAACCAATTAGTCACATGCTAATCAGAATTTGTGGGTTGAAAGTATAATAAATCATTTTTTTTAATCAATCATTAATTTTTTATCAAAGAGCCAACTCTGATACAAATGGGAATGGATCATTTAGGAAGGGATAACAAGAAGCGGACTCTACTAGAAACGAAAGAAGATCCATATATTTTCCAGAAGCTGCCTAATTTAAGAGGCTGTGATGATATTGATTCTCATTCTTCCATGTGTAAATTTCTGGGCCTCATTCTCAGAGTTTTTATCCTATCACGGAAGAGACAGTTGTCACCATTAAGTTTTCCAAAATGTCTTTGGATTTTTAAGACTCAACCTCTGCTCTGGGCAACCATGCGAAGGAAACGTACGGAGGAATCTAATTAGATATCATCAGGCCACCCAAGTCTATTATCGCTGTGAAAGAAGAGGACTTAGGTATATCCATCTGTTCATTTACTCATTCATTCATTCACTCACTCACTCATTTATTCATTGCTCTATTTGTCGAGAATGTCAGACTCCGTACCAAGCACTGAAGACACACGTGATTAAGACATAGCTGGCATCCGCTCGCATTTAGTGGAGGCAAAACAAGTAAAGAAATAATGTAATACAATCTGCTTAGAAGCGACTGTGTCTCTGTATCTGGGTGTCTCGCCGTACTCCTACCGGAATCCTCCTGGAGCAGATATCTGCCATTCCTTTTGTCAACCCAGCATCTGCAGTCCGTTCGTTATGAGTCGTGGTAGGAGAGAGGGCCTCTACCCCATTGTAGAAGTTAAACGTGTCAGGCCTTTCCTCTCCCCACTCCCCCTGCACACAGGTGGTGAGTACACGCCTTAAGACTTCTCTCCACTGTCATTTATTTTGAGTTGGGAGCCGAGTGGTGGCAGCAGTTGGCAGTGGTGCCAGTGGCAATATGGAGTGTTTAGTGCTCTGGACACCGGACGTGCAGCAGTAATGCTCTCGCCAAACCAGTTTGGCAGTTTTACTGGCTGCACATCTTGATCTTCGGTCCTCTTGCCTGCTCTGTGGGCCACTTACTAGCCCTAATGAATTGTTCTGCTTATATCAGGCAGAGAGACACATGAATTTTTAAATGCGTTGGCAAGCTAATTTTTATTTTTTTTCTTTGAGGGGTTACTTGTTTTGTTTTGGAAGGTAATGACCTAGATACCTTCTAGGTATCATTATTTAGAAATTGAGTTAACTGGGGAGAGTTCACAGACACTCTTGGATCCTTGATTTGAAGGCGGTAGCCCTCATTACCATGACATTTTGAAATTTTGAAGCCATTATGTATCAGAAATGTTCACAGGCTTTAAACTGCTGGTCTTGTTGAACAAAAAAAAATTAATAATCTCTAAAATATGTGTTTACTATTAGTTTTAGACATTTCCTTCAAAGATCAGTTTGATAGCTTTTACTATGGACCTGGTTCATTATTTTGTCTTTTTTGGTCTGTCTTTGGGTCTCAAAAATTTTTTTTGGTTTATTATTTCTTCAAAGTATATTTTCAACAATTGATTTGTCATTTTATATGTTTTAAAATAATCACACTGGAACATCAGTGTTGGGCAGAACATAGCACAGAAGATGAAGGTGCATTTACAAATTATTTTAAATAACACAAAATCACTTTAAAGGAATAAGATTCCAGAGAAACACTGAACATGCCTTTTTCAATACATTATTTCTAAAGATCAAAATGACTACCTAAATTGAGCAGTTATGATTTGAATTATGGCTCTGATTACTGCTCTATTGATATTGGTATTTAATTTTATTTCTTACTTGATTAGGCCGCATTTTTAGTATACTTAAATGCGAGAACTATTATTTACAGAGAGAGATACTAGCCCATTGTCTGAATATAGCAACTTTTTAAAAACCTTTCTTCTCTATGTACTCTCTGAAAAAAATATTTTAGAAAAGATCATCCGAAAGCATTTTACTTGTCCTTCAAACTATTCTATTATTTTTTGAGTGTTTTATTTTAGTAGGAATTCACAAAGTCTGTGATTTATATAACGTAAGACTATGAGTGAGGTGCACTAAAATTATTTTCACAAGCAGTCCATGGGAGGGTCACATACTACTCCATGTGGAAATCTCCAGAACTCCAATAGAAGAGTTCTCTCTGAATGATGACCTCTGTGAACATTTAGAAAACACTCTTAACTCCATTCTGACTAAATTATCTTTCTAGGCCTTTTAATGAGGGGGGGGGAGTTACAAATATATTTTTATTAGAAGGAGAAAAACAAATCATAAGCCTATACTGAAACTTAAAATTGAAATTACAGAGTTTTGACTTGATACATTTCATTTTATAGCTGTATCTCATCTCATATGCTGAACATAATGGTTCTTAATTACATGAACATAAATATTCATTATATAATAGAATACGCTCTTAAAGTTTCAATATAACACCGCTAATATTATTATTTATAATAAGATACTAAATGCACCTTGGTACCATTGTCATTCTTTAGCTTTTAGCATATATTCCATTAAGAACATAGTCAAAATACTGTTTTAAAACCAATGAAAGAAATTCGATCGCCACTGTGGTTATTCCATCAACTTTATATATTATTTGTACATACAGAATAATTTCTTTCAGTTTGTTTTTAATATTTAGGAATTGTTTTCCTTTCCTTTCGGTTGTCTATTGTTTTTTAATTGCATTAAGCATTTAAGTGATTCCAAAGCCAGTATTATAAAACAAAGTATTTTCACAGAAGTGTCAATTCGATCCCTCTCTGTTCCATCCTGTTCTATTTCTCCCAATATCAGCCATCAATATTATTAATTGCTGCTTTATTTTTTTCAGTGATTTTTAAAAAATAAATATAACTGAAATACGTCCATACAAAAATATATATTTCCCCAGTTTCTTAAGTGTGAACACTATTTTGTGCCTTGCTCTTCCCCTTAACAATATATTTTGGAGACTGCCCTGCATCAATGTTGAGAATCACCTGCTTTTCTCTTTATAGCTGCATAATATTATAATTTATGGATGTCTCATAGTTTATTCAAGTCCTCTCTTTTTTGAACATTTGAGTTGATTCTAGTCTTATTATAAATAAGATCACAATAAATATCCTTGTATATATGGCTTTTGCATTTTTGCCTGTGCATCTTTGGGATAGATTTCTTAAAACAGGATTGCTGGATCAAAGAATAAATACATGAATAATTGCACTGTAATGTTTTATTTTGTAATATGACCTTCTTGTCCTTGTCCATATATATGTGTATTTTATATAATTTCACTCACATGAGAATTTTGTGTTTAGACTTATTATAACTGTTTATCCGTGTCCATATCGCTTCGTAATGATTTTTCATCATTCTGTAGTAGTTCATCATTGAAGGATGTTTCAAAATCATTTTTATCTTCCATTTCTTTCCTTTTGAGTAACTCCTTAATGGATATGTGTTAATCTAAAGAGACTCATTAGTACTTTACGCCTGCTATAAAGCACATGAGGAAGTGTTTGAGTGCACGTGCATACACGTGCATAATGATTTCTGCGTATCTCTCAGAGCATCTAATTACCTGTACATTTTTTTATATTTTAATCAGAACATACAAAAATTTGCAAACAACTCGATTTTAGATTAGACCACCTTGTCATATTATTTCTATTACTAATGAAGAGACAGACTTGGTCTATGTCACATATTCTTGGAGAATACAGACTACCCATAACCATGAATTCACTTATGAAATTAGAAATTACAAAAGCCACCTCCCCTCACTTAGTTTCCACTATTTCCTTCATACCCTGTTGAGTCCATGGGCTATAGGTTGAGAGGAAGAACTGCTTCTTCGAACCTGATACACTGACCCCTTCTCACTAGGACTTAGAAGCCCAGGATCCCTTCCTATGTGTGCGAGCCTTTCCTAACTCCGTTTGCACCTGGACACTGTCTTCTGTCCTCCAGGATTATCACAGAAGTTATATTTAAAATTAAAAAGGAAATTACTAAAATGTGTACAGTGAGAAGGCCTAGTTGGTTTGGCATCAGAATGTCTATGCTATTTAAGAAACAAATTTTGCTAAATTCTCTGTCCTTTTTCTACTCCTATAGCATGAATTCCAAATGGGGGGAAAAAAAAAGAAAGAAAGAAAAGAATTGTGAGAATTAACCATAAGTGGGAATATAAAGAATATTTTAGCAATTAAACTATAGCTTTTTAAAAAAATTACTTTCTAAATCAAATTACAATCACTTTGGGATATTTACTTTTACATTTCTTAATCCAGCTTACAACCATTATGAATTTTCATGGGAAAAACAGGAGCACAATTTGGTTAAGCCTAATACAAATCACTCAGGAATCTATAAACACATGATTCACATGGTACAGAAAGTCAGATAGCATATTCCTTCAGCTGTTTTTGCATTAGAAACTTAACATCATGCAAAAATCCATAGATTTTATCTTAAAATACATAGCATGCAAATAGAGAAGTAGAAACATTTTATTATAATTGCCAGCCTCACACTTTAATGGTAAAATGATTCAAAATTGTTAACACTGTCACGAAAGCCAAGAGAGATGTATTTGTTATAGATAAAGAGAGCCAAGAAAATTATGTTGAAGTGAATGTGAGAATCACTGCAGATTATTTATCATACAATTATCTAGGACATTTTAACTGAAAGGAAACAAAAAGGACATAAATGAACAACAAAAAAATAAATGACAAAAGAACTCCTTTTGTTTTCCTTCTAGGGAAGGCAGTAAGAAAGGGAATCAGGAGCATTTAAAATGTAATAGAGCCATGAGATTTTCTTCCAGGACCAAGAGCCACAGTGTTATCTGGTGAAAAATGAATATGAGACATTTATTGCTGCCAGGGGAATCCCTAGGCCCTCCGTGATAGGTTTGGAGTGAGGCTTTGCTTGAAGGTTATGTGAAGACTTTGTCATTCAAAGTCGGCACCACTGACAAGCGCTAGCTAACCTCCGCTCCAGCGGATAAACAAAGGGCGAAGGTACATCGGAACGTATGAGGAATCCTTCTGCCCCTTTATGGTTACTCGTTCAGATTTACGCTGTATGATTTTGATTCACTCTGGTCAAGGTCACTGATGATGCCATTGAGAAGCTTATCATTAATAAATATACATTGATAACATGTGCTGAAAGACGCACAAGCCATCATACACATCACAAAAGAAAACCAGTCATTATGTGGTGGCCACACCCATTTTGACCCCAAACAATCATTCTCTACTTTGATCAACCACTGTTTTCGACAGGCCCGGTACTAAATAATTTTTGGACTCTTTTTAAAAAGCAAATTCATCCTCACAGCCCAGAGATTTACTGCCCCACAGGATATTGAGAAAAAATATTCTACAGGTTTTGATGGCAATCTTTGTAAAGGAGTCTCAAAACGATTTTGAAATGCCAGCATCACTGGAATAAATGAAAAGATTTCCCAAGATGATTACTTTGAAATAGACAACTCTAATTTGGGATTTATGTACATATTTGTGTTAGTAAGTTCTGACATCTTCATCAAAATATCAGTTCTTTTACCTCATACTGCCTCAACTCTTGACTCTGTGCTCACGCCATAAAAAAGAGTATGACTCATCCATTAATCTTAACCATTTCAGTAAATGGCTACTCGACTAGTTTGTCATTCTAAAAACCTTAGGGTCAGCCCTGACTCCTTTCAATTTTTATCAGTCTAAGAGGAAATCTAACCAGAGCTGTGCAGCAATTTAGACATTTAGAGAAATCTCTCCAGATACGTTATATCTAAATTCTAGCTAAATTATAATTTGTTAATGCACAGTTGAAGTGATGGAAGGTAAAGCAATTCTTTTCAGGCAATGATAAAAAGAATACAAAGATCTTGAGTATTAAGTTTGTCCTGGGATAAGTGCCTGTGCCCACTGGCCCAGAACCTGCCTTTTGGGCTCATGAGAGCAGTGGAGAGGGGTCAAATGTGAATGGTGGGAGGTTGGACTGGAGACTTTTTCAATGGCAACTTCCTTAACCACTCTATTTGAAATTAGATTAGATGTAACTCACCCCCTCCCTTGCATCTATGATCCTTTTTCCCCTATGAGTTATTCTTTCCGTGGCATACATCCTCTTCTACTATATAAATTTTTTTATTATAATTATCACTTATTACCTGTTTTGCTATGGTAAATGGTAAGCTCAACAAGAGCAGGATCTTCACTGTTTTATTTGTTGACATTTCCAGAGCACCAGGACAGTGCCTAACACCCAACGGGGACTCGAAAAGATCCGAAGGAATGACACGATGCTAGAATAACGATGATGTCCAAATGAGAAATGGACAATGTGAGGAAAAAAAAAACAACAAACAGGCCATTCTCATTCACAAAATAGATCTCAAAATTCCAAAAATATATTATAACCCAAATTCTCCAATGTATAAAATTTAAGTTTAGTGCAAAGACAAAGTTTTTCAACACAGAAAGTTCATTGATTTTAAAAATGCAATTTACTACAGGACTGTCTCACTAGACAAGGAAAAAACACTTTATAAAATTCAAAATTCATATGTGTCTTAGCAAACTAGGAATAAAGATGTTCTTAACCTCTTAAAGGGACTATTTTGCCATGATACTCAAAGGAAAATTTCAAGAGCATTTTCCTTAAAACTGAGAAATAAAAATAAGCAAATCTGCTATCACCATTTATATGCAACAATTTATAGAAGGTATTTATTAGTGATCCAAGGCAGGAAGAATAAATTAAAATCATAAAGATTAGAATGGAAAAAGAAAACTGTTATTATTAACAGTGACCTAATTTTTCTATCAAAATGTATATTTCACAAATTATTAGAATAAGAGATTTTAGCAATCATATTATAGTTCGATTTACTTCTATACTCTAGCCACGAGAAATTAGAAAATGCAATTTAAGAAGCTACTATTTTTAACAGTAACAACAACATAAAAAATAAAGTATCAGTAGAAACCTAATGAGATGTGCAAGATGTTTTTTATGAAACCTTAATAAAGGGTGAGATATGTTCATGGCTAGAAATACACAATATTGTAAATACAGCAATTCTCTCCAATCGGTGGGATTGAATACATGTACAATTAAAACCTAATTAAAACAGTTCCCTTTTATTGTGGAATGTCACAACTTGATTATAAAATTAAAAGCAAGTACATATTTGAAGAACAAGAGAAAAACCGGCCATATCAGCTAACAAGACTTACTATAATGCTAGGGTAATTATGTAACTATATAATTGTAATGTGTAGTAATTAGCATTGAGGCAGAGAGTGACGAATACACCAATGGAACACAACAGCCTAGAAACAGGCCCACCTATATCTCAAAATCTGATACACAACAGAACTAGCATTGTATGTAGCACAGTATAGAAATGACAAATAATTCAATAAGTTATACTCTGACAATTTCTTATCCACATGGGAAAAATAAACTGGATTCTTACCCCAAAACAACATAGAGATCAGTTCTAGATGTTTCAAAAACTTAAGTGCTAAACGCAAAATGTTACATTTCAAAAGACAATACAAATTTTTATAGTTTAGGGAGTAAGAAATGATTCTTAAACAGAATCCCAAAGCAAAAGTAATAAAGAAAAACACTGATAAATTTTACTGTGTTAAAAGTAAAATTTTCTAATTCTCAAAATACATGATAAAGAAAAGAAAGCAAAAAACTGGGAGAAGATATCTGTATACCATATAACTGATAACTGCTTGACTCCTGAATAATAAAGAACTCATAGAAATTAACTAGACAAAGGCAATCAACCCAACATAAACATAAAACAACATCATGAACTGGTCTTTCTTAGAAGAGGAAACAATGATAGCTTCTATATATTGAGAAACAACTTAGTTTCGTTAGACCAGTGAATTGCATATTAAAATTGTAATAAGATGCTTTTCACACCAAACAGGTTGAGAATAGCTTTAAAAAAAAAATGGCATTGGTGAAGATATAGGATCAAAAACTCTTCCACATTACTGAGTGAAGTGTGAATTGGTTTAACCACTTTAAAAAACAACTTGGCATTAAGTAGTGAAGTTAAAACCTAGCTATTCTGCTGCTAAGTACAGCCCCTAAGAAATTCCTGAACAGTGCTCTAAGAGACATGTACAAGAATATTTGTGTTAACTCATCAAGTCAGAAACACGATTTCTTCTGGCTTGCAAGCTAACAAGTTAGCCAGAGTTTCACAGATACTGGCAGAAAGACACAAGGTGTCAGGGTTAGAGACAAAAGATAGGTTATTATTCACACCAAAAGCAATGGTCAGAGTAATATGGTAGTCCCCGATTCCCTCGGGATGATGTAAGGGCCAGGCGTTGCTTGTACAAGCAATGAAAAGGCATTAAGAGAGAAACCCTGAAATCAAGAGAGGCTGATCTTCTGTAAGGGCTGCTGGCAAACCTGCCTACCCTCCCTTCCAGAGAGTGACATTTCCTTCTTAACCTGCAGTGTAGGCAATTCTCTCTGGGGAGACGAGGGAAGCACCTCTATCTTTATGACCCTGGAATATCTTCAGGGAGGGCTGTATCTCCTCCTTTATTTTCTAAGAAGATAAATAAATTAGCTCCAGAGCAAGTCCCTGTCCCCATCTTTCCTGGGGTGTTTGTTTATACAAATGTTCCTAAAATGATAATACTGGAGCAAATCGGCTGCTAGTGCCTAGATGTTTAGCAACAGACCCGATTAACGGAGAATTGTACCCGAACAACTCATAACAGCATGGCTTGTAATAGTAACACAAAGCAAAACAAAATCACAGTGCTCAATGACAGAATCCTAGGTAAATACATTGTGGAATGCCCAAACAAAAAAATATTATGCAAGAGCTGAAAATGAACTACAGCTTTTGTTGACATGCATGAATCCTATGTTAAGAAACAGAGAAGTACATGGAAATATATATGTTTATTTGAGTTTAGAGACAGGTAAAACTAGTAAAACAGTTCGATAAGAGTCGTGCATATAGGAAGTAAAATTATAAAGGAAAATGAGAGTAATTAACATAAAATAGTATTTAACTCTGAGGGAAACTAAAGCTTTGACATAGACACATGGAATATCCTAAAGTACTGACAGCACTGTATTTCTTGAGCTGGGTGATGGGCATTCTTTTTATTAACTCTTTCAACTGTATATGTAAATTATATACAGTATTTTGCAAAACGACAACAACAAAACCCAAATGTTTAAAAATGGACAGAGGACCTGAATATACATTTCTCCAAAGAAGACATACAAATGACCAATAGTTATATGAAAAGGTGTTCGACATCACCCATCACTAGAAAAATGCAAATCAAAACACAATAAGCTACTAACTCATGCCTTTTAGAATGTCTATCATCCCCCACCCCCCAAAAAGCCCACAAGCTGCAAGACAACAAGTGTCAGTGAGCATATGGATGAAAGGGAACCCTGGTACTCTGTTGGTGGAAATGGAAATTGGTACAGCTGCTATGGAAAACAGTATGGAGGTTCTTCCAAAAATTAAAAATAAAACTACCATATGATCCAGCAACCCCAATCCTGGGGATTTATCTAAAGGAACTGAAATCAGGATTTCCATGTTCATTGGAGCATTATTATAATAGCCCATATGTGAAAACAACCTAAATGTCCATTGACAGATGAATGGATTAAAAAAAATGTAGAACAGTGATGTTACCAAGATGGAGACACAGGTCATTCCTAAATTTGCTTCTATTTGCAAGAAGAACAACAACTATTCATGGGAAAGACTACTGAGAAAATTCTAGAGCACGGAGGTGAGAATGAAGCATCTGCTGCATCACAGAGACCAAGACAGACTGCATTAGAAGGGTAAGAGGAGCAGAAGCACACAGATCGCACTGTCACCCGCGCCCAGGCTGTCAAAGCACCACACTGAGAGGTCTCCCCTGAGCCTATGGTTTCTCTAGTGGAAAAAGAGAGTCCAGGGGTGACATCTATTCCCCAAGCATTAGGGTAGCTTCTTGGGAGTCCTCAATCCAGTCTTGACTCATGGGGATCATGGGGAATCTTTGGAGCTTGATTACTGGGAAACTGATTATGACAAAAAAGAAAGGAGGAGCTTCCAAAAACCAGTGGTGGGATCCTGGCATTTCCTAGTAAAGATCATCTAACGTATCGACGAAACAAGTCTTACCAAATTTATGAAGACTGAAATTATAGCGTTTCTTCTCTGACCACAATGTTATGAAACTAGAAATCAATAACAGGTGGAAAACTAGAAAAGTCATGAATACATGGAAGTTAAACAACACTCTCCTGAACAACCAATGGATCAAAGGAAAAACAGAAAAATATCTTGAGCCAAATGGAAATAAAAAGTACCAAAATTTATGGGATGAAGTAAAAGCAGTTCTAAGAGGGAAGTTCATAGCAATAAATACCTACATTAAGAAACTAGAAAGATCTTCAATAAACAACCTAAATACACCTCAAGGAACTAGAAAAAACAAACTAAGCCCAATGTTAAAAGAAAGAAGGAAATAAGATTAGAGTAGAAGTAAATAAATAGAGAACAGAAAACAATAGGAAAAAATTTAAAAAACTAAGAGTTGGTTGTTTGAAAAGATAAAAGTGACAAACCTTTACTTGACTAACCAAACAAAAAAGAGAAATCCAAATCAACTAAATCATAAATGAAAAAGGAGACATCACAACTGATGCCACAGAAATGCAAAGGATTATAAGGGGCTATTATGAACAATGATATGCCAACGAACTGGACAATCTAGAAGAAACTAAAAAAAGCTTAGAAATATACAACCAAACAAGACAAACAGAAAGAAAATCTGAATAATCTAATTACTAGTAAGGAGAATGAACCAGTAATATTGATAATAAAAAAAACCTCCCAATGAAGAAATGCCAAATACCATATAGTTTCACTGGTGAATTTTACCAAACATCCAAACATTTAAAAAAGAATTAATATCAATCCTTCCCAAATTATTCTAAAAAACAGAAAAAGAAAGGAAACTCCCAAACTCATTTTATAAGACCAGCATTATGCTGATACCAAAGTCAGAAAATGACACTACCAAAGAAAATGTGTCAATATTTCTGATAAATGTAGATACAAAAATTCTCAATAAGATACTAGCAAACCATGACAAACAAACAGAGACTCGTGGACACGATCAGTGGATTAGTAATTACCAGAGTGAAGGCGGTGGGGGCGGGGCGGGGGAGGGGAAAGGTAGACTGGGGTGAAAGAGGTCAGATATTTGTGACGGAAGGAAATCTAAGTTTGGGTGGTGAACATACAATGCAATAGATCTATGATGTACTGTTAAATTATACACTTGAAATTTATTTGTTTACAATGTCACCCCAATAGTTTTTAATAAAAAAAAAGATACTGAATTTGGTAGCACAGTAAAAAGGTCATTTACCATGACCAAGTGGGATTTATCCCTGGGATGCAGGATGTTTCCACATATGTAGGTTAACCCATGTGATATATCACATTAATAGAATGAAAGAAAAAACACAGAATCATCTCAATAGGAGTAGAAAAAACCTTTGACAAAACTCAACATCCATTCATGATAAAAACTCTGAACAAATCATGCATAGGAGTAATGTACCCCAACATAATAACGGCCATATTTGACAAGCCAATAGCTAATACTATTCAGTGGTAAAAAACTGACAATTTTTCCTCTAAGAGTAGAAACAATATAAGGGTACTACTTTCACCAATCCGATTCAACACAGTACTGGAAGTGCTAGCCAGAGCGATTAGCTAAGAAAAAGAAATAAGTCATCAGTATTAGAAAGAAAGAAGTAAAACTGTGCCTAATTTGCAGATAACATGATTTTTCATGTCGAACATACTGAAGACTCTAAGAAAAAAAACTA
Organism: Pteropus vampyrus; assembly: GCF_000151845.1. NCBI lineage: Eukaryota > Metazoa > Chordata > Mammalia > Chiroptera > Pteropodidae > Pteropus > Pteropus vampyrus. The sequence goes on from NW_011889140.1 coordinate 628,593, forward strand.
AGTCTAGTCAATTAATTCAGTGTAGTTGCAGGGAAAAAAAATTACCATACAAAAATCAGTAGTGTTTCTATATACTAACAAATTATCTGAAAAAGAAATAAAGAAAATAATCCTTTTTACACTAGCATCAAAAAGAATAAAATACTTAGAAATATATTTAACCAGGGATGTGAAAAATCTCTACAATGAAAACTCTAAATCACAGATGAAAGAAATTAAGACACAACTAAATGAAAAAGTATTCTCTGTTCATGGATTGGAAGAATTAATGTTATTAAAATATCCACACTACCCAAAGTCATCTATAGATTCAATGCCATTCCTATCAGGATTTCAGGATTTCAATGGCACTTTTTACAGAAGTACAAAAATAATCTTCAAATTTATATGGAACTAAAAAGATCCCGAACACCCAAAGTGATCATGAGAAAGAAGAACAAAGTGGGAGATAACATACTCCTTGATTTAAAACTTTATTACAAACCTATAGTAATCAAAACAGTGTAGTCCTGGCATAAACCAGAAACTTTGACGGATGGAACATAATCGAGAGACCAAAAATAAACCCATGCATAAACGGTCAACTAATATATGACACGGGAACCAACAATACTCAATGGAGAAAAGATGGTCTCTTTGATAAATGATGCTAGGAAAATTGATATTCCCATGTAAAAGAATAAAACTAGATCCCTCTTATACAGCACTCAGAAAAAAATTAGACTTCATTGTAAAACCAAAAAACACAAAAATCCTAGAAAACAGAAAAAAAGCTCTTTGACATGGGCCTTGGTAATGATTATGACACCTAAAGTACAAGCAACAAAATAAAAAATAAACAAGTGGGACTACATCAAACTAAAAAGCTTCTGCAGAACAAAAGAAATGATCAAGGAAATAAGACAAGCCATGGAACGAGAAAATATTTGTAAATCATTTATTTGATAAGGAGTTAATGTCCAAAATATATAAGAACTCATATAACTCAACAGCGTAAAAACAAATAATTCAGTTAAAAATGGGGCGGAGGACCTGCATGTAAGTTTTTCTCCAAAGAAGATACACAAACGGTCAATATGTACATGAAAAAGTGTTCAACATCACTAAATATTAAGGAAATCAAATCAAAACCACATAAAATATCACCTCATGCCTTGTTAGAATGGATATCATAAAAAAGACCAGGTAACAAAATGCAGGCAAAGATATAGAGAAAAGGGAACCCTCGTGCACTGTTGATGGGAATGTAAATTGGTGCAGCCGCTATGGAAAACGGTATAAAGTTCCCTCAAAAAAATTAAAAATGGAACTACCACATGATCCAGCAATTCCACTTCTGGATCTAAAGAAAACGAAGACACTATGTCACAGAGATATATGCATTCCCATGTTCATTGTAGCCGTATTTATGATAGTCAAGACATGCAAACAAACAGAATGTTCATCGATAGATGAATGGATAAAGAAATTGTGATATTATTCATCTATTAATGAAAAGGAAATCCTGTCATTTGTAACAACCTGGATGGATCTTGAGGACATTATGCTAAGCCAGACAGAGTAAGACAAATTCTGGATAACCTCACTTATATACAGAATCTAAAAAAGAAAGTAAGTCATAGAAAAAGAGATCAGATTTGTGGTTACCAGAGGTGGGTGATGGGGAGTGGGGGAGTTGGAAGGAGGTGGTCAAAAACTACAGACTTGAGAGTATAATAAGGTAAGTATTGGGGTGTAATGTATAACGTGATGACTATATTTAACTAATAAAGTAGATCCTAAAATGTCTCATCACAAGAAAAAAAACATTTTGTTGTATCTATATGAGATGATAGATATTAACTAAATTCACTGCGGTGATTGTTTCACAATATATGTAAGTGAAGTCATTACGCCGTACATCTTACACTTATGCAGAGCGGTGTGTCAATTATATCTCAACAAAACTGAAAAAAATAAAAATTTTAAAAAATGTGATTTATACATTAAAATGGAATATTATTCAGCCTTTAAAAAGAAGGAAATTTTGCCATTTGCTAGAATGTGAATAGACCTGGAGGATACTGTGCTAAGTGAAATAAGACAGGCACAGACATACAAATGCTGGATAATCTCACTGTATCTGGAATATAAAACCGTCGATCTCATAGAAGCAGAGAGTAGAATGGCTGTTGCCAGAGGCTGGGAGTAGAGAGAAGTAGGGAGGTGTTGGTCAAAGGATACAAAGTCTTAGTTATGTAAGTTCAGTGCCTACAGCCGACAATGTTGTATCGTATGCTTCAGATTTACAGAAGGTAGATCTTGTGTTATTCACACACACGCACACACACACAGGACGGCAGGAATCTTTGGGAGGTGATGGGTATGTTTATGGCCTTGATGGTGGTGATAGTTTCACAGGTAGATACTTATCCCCAAGCCCATCGAGTTGTATACATGAAATGTATGCATTACATGTCAACCATACCTCAATAAAGTAGTTAAAGAAAAGACAGAGCTGAGGCTACAGTCACCTAAAGGCTTAATTTGGGATGAGGATACACTTCCAATTTCACACACATGCCGGTTGGCAGGAGGGAGGGAGGGAGAAACAGAGAGAGAGAGGGATGGAGGAGAGAAGGAGGGAGAGAGGGAGAGCAGGAGAGAGGGTCACCCTGGAGGCTGGTCAGCACAACAATTACGGCAGTACTTAAAGCCAGGAATGAGGACCTCAAGAGAAGGCACTGCAGTGGGGGAAGAAAGTTGAGAATGAACTGATAAATGTTTAGGACACAGAATTAATGGAACCTGGTGACTGGCAAGGCACGGGAAAGATCAAAGGGAGAATTAGAGAATAACTCCAGATGTCTCACTTGCGTGCCTGAGTACAAGATGGTACTTCAAAATCAGGAGAAAGAAAAGTGTCAGGTTGTGGCGGGGGGAGGTGGGGGGCGGCGTGTTTTTCTATCATTCTTCATCGATGGCTTTTCTGAACACTTCTTGTTCTCGTCAACACTCATCATACCCGAAGGTCATCTCGTTGTCAGCTGACAACACAGTCTCCCTTCACACAGAACATTAAGACAAAATGATGTTTAATTTCATCTACTCCCAATCTCACCATCTCAACATACCATATTTCTTTGATTCTAAGACATATCTTTTCATGTTTAACATATCTGAAATTGGGATATGTGTTCCAATCAAGTATACTTTAGATTCAATGACATGGCATTTTGGTAACCTAATTCATTTTTTTCAGGATTTCTTTTTCCTCAATATAGTCTTTTTTAAACAAACAAACAAACAAACAAACAAACAAACAAACAAACAAAGTATCTGCCAGCTAAAACCTTTGTGTCTTGGGACAGTCAATTAACTCCTTTATTTCAGTCTGCCTTCTTAATAGATCCAGGCTTTGAACTTCCCCAGGTTCACCATCAAGATCCACACATCAAGAAGAAGTATCAAGATGAGGCAAATATGAGTGAAGTGAAACTGTCATGTTCTATTTTTCCAAACTATTTCTTAGTTGTCAACAATTCCTGTGATGTTTACACTCCATGCTTAAGCCGGAGTACGGTCATCAGAAGGCTTCTCCTTTAAGATAGTGATAGATGTTCTCCCACCAAAACATTTTCCAAGTGTTGGGTGCTTGCCTGGCAAAAGACTAGACAGTACAAAGGAAGGACACTTGATCCCTGACAGCCAGGCCAGACAGTCCGGACCTCCAGCTGTGCTCTCAGCTGGCTGTCTTATTCCTGGCAAGAGCATCTTTTGTACCCTGTAAGAAATGAGAGTCCCAGCAAGGACACCTCATTGTCTAATTAAACCTAACAGAGCAGGACCATGCTCTAAACCTTATGAACCATTTTTGGATGGGTTTTCATCAACTGAAAAGAGAGAAATGCCTCTTTTGCAGGCTTTTCTGCCCCACCCCCCAAAAAACCCATTAAATATTTCTAGCTATAAGTACCTTCTTTTTAAAACTGAGAGATGGGCTCTGTAAAGTTCAGAGGATTCCTATAAACGATAAGATCTCATTAAACAAATTTGTAGGTGATGTGATCGATTTCTGTATTTGACTTTCAGAAAAATATTTTATATCTATTTAATTTCTCCTAAATCAGTATGGATCACGATAGCCCCTTTTCAGCTTCAGATTCGGGATGTGGGGGAAAATTTCCCACAGCTTCTTATTACATCTCAAGACAGTTCCCTCCTTGTTCCATCTTGAGTTTCTTCCTGCTCCATTGTGTCTCTTCTTTTCAATCTGTTCTTTGAGCTTCTTCCATTCTTGTGATAAAATCTTCATGTCCCTACTCTTTATGGACAGAAGCAACGCTTTCCTAGGTCCTGCTACTTCTTTTACAAGTCGTTCCTTTCCCCTTTGGTGGCCTAACTTAAAAACATGATAGGACACCAACCACCTTTTCTTTTCTCAAACCTTTGGTAATAAGGATTTTGCCCCAGTGGTTCTTTGAAACAGTTCTCTCAGAAATCTTGAGTTCCTAACTGTTAAACCGTTTGGGTTTTTATAATTTTCTCAACATCATCGACTTTCCTCCTTTCTACCTCTCTCCCTCCATTAAAGAAAAAAATGCTTCCCACTCATATCCTCTTCCTGATCTCTCTGAAGTGAAATCTGGCTATGCCATTCCCTTGTTCTCCACCTCGGCCTCAGCATCCAGATACTCGATGTGGTTGACGGGATCTGCTATTATCTGATCCCTGCTCATTAGGTCTCCAGTCGTACCTTGTTCATTTTGCTGCCTTATACTCCAAGCTTTAGCCAAGCCGAACTGCAGTTCCTTGAATATACCAGGCTTATTCTGTCCTATCTCTGAAATTTTCACATGTTGTTCACTTTTCTGGAATATTCTTTCATATTTACAATTCTTATTTTTATTGTTAGTGTTTTTATTGTGTTACATGCTTGTTTATCTCTGTCCCATCATGGACTGTAAGCTCCTAAAAGCAAAGGCTATATAATTTTTTAATGTTTTATCTTCATCACTTAATACAATGCCACTCACTTGATAGTTGAGTATCTGTTGACTGACTGCCTGCATTATGGGAAAATAAAGGCAGCATTTCTTTTTACTGCCAGAACTGTCAAGACTCTTTTTTCTTTTTTCTTTTTTTCTCCTTATTGGCCTTAGTCTTATTTAATCCCCTTATCTCTCTTAATACATCACAGTAGTTCTGGTCTCATCTATTTCATAGTCTTTCCCTTCCGGTTCTGCACAGTGCTGCTGACTGTTGTTCGTAACATACATCCCTGACCATGCCACTTCTTTGCTAAATAATTTTCAATGTTTGTACGATAAAGGTCAAAGTCCTTAATATGCACCTAACAAATTCCTCCAGGCAATGACAATATACTTTCTTAGCTTTCTCTCTCGTCTGTTCTACTAACCTCCACTCCAGTAAGCAGACTCCTTGCTCCATGATTTTTCTGTGCATGTGTTCTCATCCTTTAGTCATTGGAGGCGCTTTCCCTCCCTCTCATGAAATTTTAGCCATGCTTCAAGGCTCGGCTCAACTGCCACTGCTCTATAAATCTTCCCTGACACCCTGGGGGACAATACAGATTCTTTCCCCTGTAGTCACAAAGCACTTTGTTTTTGCCTCCTTTAGACACTTGTTATATCCCACCTTCTGTTAAGGATATGTGTGTATGTGTATTTGCAATTAAGTGATAAGGTGAGAATGGATTTTATTCATTTTTGAATTCCCCAGAGTGCCTTGCCCATATGTGTTCAATAAATGTTTGTTAAATGAAGTATGGTAATTAATTAAAGATATTAAGACTTAATGTTAAGCTTTAAATCACGATAAGTTATATATTTTACTTTTTATCCGAAACACTATGGCTGGTGACTATACCCCAAAACCTAGTGGTAGTTATATTAGACTTTCATTAATACCTTTTTTTTTTTTTTTTAAGGCATAAGACTTTCCTAATTTATGTTAAAAAAAAAAAAAGATTAGCTTAATCTTAATTAACCAGGGCATGAAATCTACTACCCCTTAAAATATCATAATACATGACATTAATACAAACATGCTTTCCATATGTAAAGATTGATTTCAAAATATAGTGGATAGAGCATTCAAAAAACAAATGAGGCTCCTTTAGTATTTCAGAAATTGTCTTCAGTTATGTCCTCATGCTTGCTCCTCATATGATACAAGGTTGGCAAAGGTAAAAACTGTTCTTTTTCTCATATTCTGCAATAGTGACCATTCCTTTTGGATTCTGCACTCAAATATTTGTTGCTTAAACAAACAAGCTCCCATGCTACAGGATAACAATCAGGGGTCCCCGCTTTTCTTTCCATTTCTTCATTCTGTGTGTGACCTTGGAAAAGCTATTTCACCTCTTTAGAAGGGAGCGGCCTCAGTGATACAGATACTAATACCTTATGTGAATGAGGGCAGAGAGCTTGCCTAGATCAGCGGTCCCCAACCTTTTTGGTACCAGGAACCAGTTCTCATGTGAGAACCTAATGCCTGATGATCTGAGGTGGAGCTGAGGCGCTGATGCTGGCGCTAGGGAGCGGCTGCAAGCACAGATGAAGCTTTGCCCGCTCATTCGCTCGCGCGCCTGCCACTCACCTCTTGATGTATGGCTCGGTTCCTAAAAGGCCATGGACCAGTACCGGTCCGCAGGCCGGAGGTCAAGGACCTGTGGCCTAGATGACTTACAATATTTTCTTATTCTATTTTATTTTTCGCCATCTCTGAAGCTCTCATTTAGTCATGGGTACCCTTATCTCCCTTCATGGATTCCTCCAACATTACCAATTTCATCATGATCGCAAATGCTTTAATGAAGGCTGATGGTGTACTCAGTAGCTCAATACTGCATGGAGCATACTGGTAGACCATCCTCTGCCTGCCCTAAAAGCCCTCTCTCGATGAGACAGAGAAGTCAGAGGACTTTGCAGAAAAGGTTGCTGACTAGGCAGACATGTCTATGCCCTGCCCATGTCTAGGGATGGTCAAACATCACAAGAGATTAGTCTCTCAAAAGAGATTGTCTTTCAGATAAAGAAGTTTACTTTTATGAACAACCCTCAAAAACGGACTTGGGCCAGACTGGCACCTGCCACAGAGCATGCGCACCCTGCAAGCTGCCTCAGGCCTCTGGTCAGGAAGCATTTCTTCTGCTAGCGTGAACCTCACACAGTAGTCCTCTCTGCAATACAAGCCCCAAACACACCGAGAGCTGTCTGCCAATGACGAAAAATTGTATTTGCTCATTAGCAGGGCTCATAGGCACCGTTCAGCTGGTCTTATTTCAAACTGTGTTTTCTCAGGCATGAATGAAGATGCTTCTGAAATGTAATCAGGGACAGTGAAGTTCTATGCTCTGTTCATATGATAAGTGTGTTGACCTGATAGAAACATTACAAAGCAAACTCTGTTTTAGTGACCTTGATGTATTTTCATAGAGATCTGCAGAAAACCACAAATGGACTTTATCAATCAAATAGGAATTTCATGAGTGCCTCCCTCGCTAACTGCAAACTGTTCCACAGACAGCCGCATACTTTGATTCACCTTCTCTTGGGAGGCACTCAATTTGATGAGATGCATCAAGACATTCTTCCTTCCGGTGGGATGGGTGGCCACGGTCTTGTGAATGGATGGCAGACTGACCAGTATTGGGGATGAAACGAAATCTGC
>NW_011889140.1:636316-636943 GCF_000151845.1 Pteropus vampyrus
TGATAAGTGTGTTGACCTGATAGAAACATTACAAAGCAAACTCTGTTTTAGTGACCTTGATGTATTTTCATAGAGATCTGCAGAAAACCACAAATCGACTTTATCAATCAAATAGGAATTTCATGAGTGCCTCCCTCGCTAACTGCAAACTGTTCCACAGACAGCCACATATGTTGATTCACCTTCTCTCGGGAGGCACTAAGTTTGACGAGATGCATCAAGACATTCTTCCTTCCGGTGGGATGGGTGGCCACCGTCTTGTGAATGGATGGCAGACTGACCAGTATTGGGGATGAAACGAAATCTGCGTGAAATATGCAAGTGGAGTCTTCTGTATGATGCTTGGGTGGATGGGTGCTATAACAAATCATGGACTGATAGAGGAATTTTTTTCTCTTACTCATTCATACGAGTACAGTGGAACAGGACTGGATAAGGGTCTCTGTGCTTCCTTTTTCCATCGTGGTAAGGACACAGCTTGAAACCATCCCTCTTAACACATATTTGAGTACACAGAATAATATTATTTGCTATAGGTACAATGTTGTACAGCAGATCTCCAGAACTTATTCTTTTTTGCATAGCTGCAACTTTAAACTTTACACCTGAACAGCAGCTCCCATTTCC
>NW_011889140.1:636993-642302 GCF_000151845.1 Pteropus vampyrus
GTGAATGGATGGCAGACTGACCAGTATTGGGGATGAAACGAAATCTGCGTGAAATATGCAAGTGGAGTCTTCTGTATGATGCTTGGGTGGATGGGCGTTATAACAAATCATGGACTGAGAGAGGAATTTTTTTCTCTTATTCATTCATACAAGTACAGTGGAACAGGACTGGATAAGGGTTCTCTGTGCTTCCTTTTTCCATCGTGGTAAGGACACAGCTTGAAACCATCCCTCTTAACACATATTTGAGTACACAGAATAATATTATTTGCCATAGGTACAATGTTGTACAGCAGATCTCCAGAACTTATTCTTTTTTGCATAGCTGCAACTTTAAACTTTACACCTGAACAGCAGCTCCCATTTCCTCCTTCCCACAGCACCTGGCACCCACCATTCTATTCTCTGCTTCCAGGAGTTCCCCTGTCTATTTTGAATAGCTCACAGCAGCGGAAGCATGCAACATCTGTCCTGTTACTGGTTTGTTTCACCTAGCATAATGTCCTCCAGGTTCATCATGCTGTTACGTAGAGCAGGGTTTCCTCCCTTTTTAAGGCTGAGTAATATTCCACTGTGTCTGTGTATACCATGTTTTCTTTATCCATTCATCTGTAAATGGACATTTAGGTTGTTTCCATATCTTGACTATTGCGAGTAATGCTGCTAAGAACACGGGAGTGCAGATGTCACTTCGAGATCTTGATTTCAATTTGTTTGGACATATACCCGGAAGTACACATTCTGGATCATATGGTAGTTTTATTTTAATTTTGTTGAGGGACCCCCATACTGTTATGCATAGCAGCTGCTATGCATTTTATATTTCTAACAGTGTATAATGGTTCCAAGTTGTCAAAGTCCTTGTTAAGATTTGTTATCTCCTCTCTTTTTAATAATAGCCATCCTAAAAAGTATGGGATGATTTCTCACTGTGGTTATGATTTATATTTGTCTGATGATTAGTGATGTTTGAACATTTTTCCATATACTTGGTGGCCTTTGTATGTCTTCTTTGGAGAAATACCTATTTGAATCTTTGCCTATTTTTTAATCAGGGTTATTTTATATCCAAGAAATCGTTGCCGAGACCAATGTCATGATGCTTTTCCTCTATGTTTTCTCCTAGGAGTTTTATAGTTTCAATTGTTAAGTTTGAGTCTTGAATCTATTTTAATTTTGTGTAGGGTATAAGATAGGGGTCTAATTTCGTTCTTTGGTATCTGGGTTTCATTTGCCCCATGCAGTTTGTGGAACAGGCTACTTTTTTCTATTGTGTATTCGAAGAACAAATTGGCTATATATGCATGGGTTGATTTCTAGTCTATCTATTCTGTTCTACTGGTCTGTTTTTATGTCAGTACTATACTGCTTTAATTCCTATAGCTTTATAATATATTTTGATATCTGAAAATGTGATGCCTTCATCTTTGTTCTTTCTCAAGAATGCTTTGGCTATTTGGGGTATTTTGTGGTTCCATACGAATTTTAGTATTTTTCTATTTCTGTTTAAAAAAAATGCCATTGGGATTTTGATAGGGACTGCAATGAATCTGTAGATCTCTTTGGGAAATATGGACATTTTAAGAATATTAAACCTTCCAATACATGAGCATGGGATATCTTTCTATTTACTTGTGTCTTTAACTTATTTTATCAATATTTTGTAGTTTTCAGTGTACAAGACTTTTATCACTTTGGTTAAGTTTATTTCTAAATATTTTATTCTTTTTGATGCTATTATAAATGAGATTGTTTTCTTCATATCTACAACTGTGTTTACTTTCTTTCTGTGAACAATCTCTTTTATCAGCAGAGCTCACTCTGACCAATAACAAACTAAGCCAGGTGGTAAGTGGCAAAATAAAAATGCCTATTTTTAATGTATTAATCTTTAATTTTCTTAAGGGGAACGAGTATCTACTGAATACCTACTGAGTGGTAGGTACAGCACTAGACTCTTACATATCTTAATCCATTGGATCCTAGGTCTTCTCTGAAATGCGTAATATTGAACTCAAAAGTAATCAAACTCATATTTAGAGAGGTTAAGTAGCTTGCTCACATTCACTTACTTTGAGAGTGGCAAGGCCAGAATTAAACTCGTCTATTTGATTTTAAAGCCCAAGCTCTTTCCACAAATCTATCCTGTTATAAAATTAAAGTATAAGCCTTGCTTAGCTAATTCTATCTATGTTGTATATCAGAAACATTTTCTGATATGTGCTAAACACTTATCAGATAAAAGGTAATTTGTTTTTAGTGCTTCTCAAGGATAGCTATAGAGTTAACGTTTCTTGGAATAAAGTTCTGTTTTCTGGCAGTCTTGTTAAGGGGCTTATAAAGTAGGAAATCATTTTTTTTTCTACGTTAGGGGGTATCTGGTCAGTCTGTACGCAAAAGATTCTCTGATTATTTTCTATTGGTACTTTCTCTTTAGATTGTGGGGTTAGACATGACCTTGGAGGCAAAAGGTCTTCTGCTCATTTTATGGATAAGCATTCCAGAGAAATCTCTAGGAAGGTCGAATGAGTTGGTTAAGATCACATGGCACACAGTGGCAGAGCTAGGAATGACATTTAAGTTTTCTGACTAAATCCAATGCCGTCTTTCTAGTGAAATCGCCACTTTCTGAACTAGGGCTCACATTCTTGTTGTACAAAGTCAATCTGACCATTTTTCTTTCAGGTAAACAACTTCTGTGGATTAAATACTTCCCACACAGCCACCAGTTACTCTGTTTTTCTTACTAGTAGATACCCTTTATCACATATTCTAGTCAAAATTCTGACATGAATTGCATACATGAGCCATCTAAACACATACTGTCTCTCTGAATATTTGCTTGGCTAGATGTTAGAAACTAAATTTCTTGAGAAATTGCTCTTTAATTATACTGCAGACACTCAAACACTCATAATATTTATGAAGGCTCATTAAACATGAGCTGATTATTCTGTTTTCTTGACATTCTTTATTAGGACTAAAGAACCTCATAAAAAATCTTTTTAAAAGCAAACCAAAATTAAGTCAATGCATCCATTACACATGGCCTATTGACACCCTTGGGACATGAGAAAAGATGTAAAGGCATTGGTTTACACAATTATCAAGATCTTGCCTATGCCTTTGCTAATTAGAGAATAAGACTTTTCTACTAAAAGCAAAACAAACAAAATCTCTCACCATCCCAGACAATTATGTTGGCCAAATACATTAAGGCTTAGTTGAAGGCAAAAACGCATACACAATGCAGCCAGAATTAAGAGTCTACCAAGTACTGGAGTTATACCATGATGTATGGTCTTTGAATCACACTTCAGACAATCAGTTAAGAAAGGAAATGTAGATGTAGGATTCTATAAGGCATAAACAATCCTGGACTATTAAATTCCTTTAAAAAATGATCTCAGCACAGCTGAGCTATAGAGTGAAAGCGAGTTGATTTATGTTGAAATCAATTACTGAGTGACAATTCTGAAGACCCTGAGGACTCTGTAGGTTGCATATTAGTGGGGTTTTATCTAATTTTAGGGGCCAGAATATTTCTGTTCACTTCATCATTTTTTCTTGCCATCCCCAAAGAGATCAAAATAAGTGCCACTTACTGAGAACTAACAGATAGCTTCCCCAGGTGGCAATGTTTTAATTAGAGAGATAAAAAGAAAAGGCCACACTCTGCTGTTCAATGAAGAGAGTCCTTTGTAAAAGCCTTAAAAAAGCAAGAGACAGATTTTTATTTGATAATGAGAAACAAAATGTGTAAAAAAGAAATTGGAAAAAAGACTAGCGATACAGTGGTACAAGATGGCTCTTCTTCCTTTTCTTTTTCTTTTTTTTTCCCTTGGTAAATAACTTATGAGGAAATTAGCATGTTTTAAAAGCAGATTTACTTTGACAACATGGAAAAGTATCAGAACCTTGTGGAAATGCTTAGATTGATAAATAGGGTACGAAAACTGACCTCTCTGTGGCTTGAAACGTTTACTTCTGTTGCTATTCTTTTCTTTGATTTTCCAATTTTTTTGATTACTGTATTTCTGCTGAAAAGAACTCTGCAGAAAAATATTTAAAGCCATGTAGTTTATAAGAAGGGGTGCATTATTTTGATATCTGGATTGTTCAAAGACACTAACTTACTATATTTTAGTTGTATTATTTTAATTATGTCAACGAAAGTGACTGGAACTACAAAGGAACATTTTCCTAAGCCAATTTTGTACAAAATAATTTTTAAATAACATTTATAGCAATTTTTATAAAAATAAAAATTTACATTTAAATTCCTAACCCAGTTTTAATCATGCAATTGCTAACTTTTAACTACATATATGACTATCTGAAAAACATATAAAAAAGAAAAATTTCTCCTGACATCCGTGATGAAAGGTCAGAAAACTTAATTTTTCCCCACTCACTGAAATTGAAGGAAATTAAAAAGAACAATCGACCTTTTCTTTTTCTATTCTCTCTTACAAATATAAAACACTGTCAATCTTATTTCAATAAGTAGCATTAAGGCAAAGCAACTAAACAGAAAAATGAATTGCATTTATTCAGTTGATTTCTTTAGACTGTAGCCCTGGACTAGGATCTGGATGGTTTATAACAAGAAGCCAAGTCTGCTCTGTCCTTCCATTTAATTTTACAGAAAACTAGAACAATGGTAACGTGTCATCACTGAGGGCACACTGTGCAAGATTTATCTTCCTATGTTAAAACAAATCATTAGATTTATCTTTTTTGGTATCATAGGTCTTCATTGAGTCAAATAAACCATATTTTGTTTACTACGCTGCAAAGATATAAATGCTAAATACTGTTTAACTTTATTTTATGAGAGTGAATATTATATTCTTCTTTCCAGTGACCTTTTATTGCCTTGTGAATAAAGAAATAATTTGCTAGACAGAAATAGCAGCAAGAGAGTGATGGAATTTATAAGCAGACCAACTCTCCTAAAACTGAGAGATAAACAACTGTTTCAGAATAAAAATACAGAATTTTTCTGTACCCCATTCTCAAAACTTTTACCAACTTTATATTGTATAGTAAATAATACACAAAGTTTAAAAGGTAGACAACTCATCAATCTTTTGTAAGGGAAAAATAAATTCAAAACTAGTGATAGATAGGATACTTTGCCAAACTCTTAAGCATTTGCTCTTTTAAAAATATCACAAAGGAAGCATAGAAGAACAGGTAAGTAGAGAGCCTTTTACAAGAGAAAAAAACAAATAATAACCCAGTAATTCTAAAAGAAAAGAGCATAGCATAGTGGTCAAGACTGTGGTTTCTGAAACTTTATAGAA
>NW_011889140.1:644707-649052 GCF_000151845.1 Pteropus vampyrus
AGAATAGAAATCCTGCAAAGTATTTTCTTTAACCATAAAAATGAAATTAGAAATTGATAACAGGAAGATATTAAAAAATCTTCAAATACCTTATTTCAAGACTTTTAAATTATAAAGATATAGAAATCAAGACATTGTGGTATGGATGAAAGAATAAATACATAGTTCAGCGGAAGAGAACAGAACTACACATAAATACTCAATTGATTTTTGACAAAAGGGAAATGGCAATTCAATGGAGAAAGAATATTTAGTGTAACAAATGGTACTGAAACAACTGGATATCCATATGAATAAAAGTAACATATTCTGCACCAAATACAAAAATTAACTCAAAAATAGATCATAAGCCTGAATGTAAAATATAAAATTATAAAACCCAGAGGAAAAGATAAGAATAAATCTTTGTGACTTTGCATTTGATGACGATATCTTGGGTATGAAACCAAAACACAATACATATAATACATATAAAAATGGTAAAATGACTTTCATCAAATTAAGAATAAAAATGAAAGTCAGAGAGAACAAATTGTTGGTTGCCAGATATGAGAGGCATGGGCAAAATGGGCGACAGAGTCCAAAGGTAGAAACTTCCAGCTATAAGTAAATAAGTTATGGAGATATAATGTACGACATGAAAACTATAGTTAATGATACAGTATTGCATATCGAAAGTTGCTAAGAGAATAAATATTAACAGTTCTTATCACAAAAAAAATTCTGTAAATATGTATGGTGATGGATATTAGCTAGACTTACTGTGGTGATCATTTCACAATATATACAAATATTACATTGCACACCTAAAACTCAACTGTTGTATCTCAATTATATCTCAATAATAAAAAAAAAGAATTTCTTTTCTTTGAAAGTCACTGTTAGAGAATAGAAAGATAAATCAGAAATTGAGAAAAACTATTTAAAAAACACATTTTTGATAAAGAACTTTCTAGCATGTAAAAGAACTCCCTAAACTCAATAATATGAAAACAATCAATGCAATTAAAAACAGTCAGAGGTTTTGGAAAAACTCACTTCATCAAAAACACATATGAAGAATAAGATTACTGAAATGGAAGACAGGTCAGTAGAAAATATACAAACTGAGACACACACACACACAAAAATAAAAAACAGGAAAGAACATAAGACACATGTAAGGCATAGGAAAACGTCTTTAAAATTGTGTAACTGAAGTCTTAAAAGAAGAAAAGAGAAAACATGGCTAAGCGTTTTTTAAAGATATAATAGCAAGTATTTTCCAGTGCTGATTAAAAACATCAACTCACAGATTCTAGATCTGTATGCCTCGATTAGGGTAAATATAAAGAATATCACATGTAAGAACATTAGTCAAACTGCTGAAAATCAAAGACAGAGAAATCTTCATGTTATAGAAAAATAACACATTAACTTTAGAGAGCAATTATAAGACTTAATCTGGTTTTTCCAACAAATTCTATAGATGCCAGAGAAAAAAACAATGTTATCTTTAAAATGATGAGAGAAAAACTGCAAACTTTGAATTTTATAACCAGAGGAAAAAAATCTCTTTAATAATGATCATATTTTTAAACAAAAGTGAGAAAAACTTTTACCAGTTGACCTACACTAAAATAATTCTAGGAGAGGTTCAATGGAAGTGAGATGATACCAGACAGAAATGTAATAATGAATGAAGAACCTTGAAAAAGGAAAAACGTATATAAATATAAATGATTATTGATCATACAAAACAACGGATACTATCTTGGGTGTTTAAGGTATGCGTGGTGCAGCTAAAGAAACCATCAAAGTGAACCAAACAAAGAAACCAAACAAAGTGAAAAGACAACCTATGGAATAAGAAAAACACATTTGCAAACCATATATCTGATAAGGGATTAATAGCCAAAATATATAAAGAACTTATACAACTCAATAGAAACAATCATCATCATCAGCATCATCCAATTAAAAAATGGACAAGGATCTGACTAGACATTTCTTTTTTTCCAAAGAAGACATACAAATGGCCAACAGGTAAATGAAAAAAATGCTCAACATCACTATTCATTAGGGAAATGCAAATTAAAACCACAAATCATACCTGTTAGAATGGCCACCATCAAAAAGACAGGAGATAACAAATGCTGACATGACCGGAAAAAAGAGAAGATAACAAATGCTGACACGAATGTGGAAAAAGGGAACCCGTATGCAGTTGGTGAACTGTAAATTGGTACGGCCACTATGGAAAACAGTAGAGAGGTCTCTTAAAAAATTAAATATGGAACTACTATATGATCCGGTAATTCCACTTCTGGGAATATGTCCAAAAGGAAACAAAAACACTACCTTGAAAAGATATCTGTACTCTCATATTCATTACAGCATTATTTAAAAGAATTAAGACAGGGAAATAACCTAATGGATCTAAGTGTCATTGATGGATGAATGGATAAAGAAATTGTGGTGTATAGAATATACAATGGAATATTATTTGGCCATAAAAAATGAGGAAATCTTACCATTTGCAACAACACGGATGGACCCTGAGAAAATTATGTTAAGTGAAATAAGATAAATACTATATGATATCACCTATATGTGGAATCTAAAACCAAACAAAATACCAAACTTGGAGAAAAAGAGATCAGATATGTGGTTACCAGAAGCTGTGGGGTGAAGGAAAGGAGAAATGGAGGAGGTAGTAAAAAGGTACAAACTTCCAGTTATAAGTACTAAGGATGTAACATACAACATCATGACTATAGCTAATAGTGCTATATGATATACAGAAAAGTTATCAAGAGGCTAGATCTTAAGAGCTCTCATCACAAGGGGAAATTTTTTCTTTTTTTATTATATCTATATGAGATAATAAACGTTAACTAAATCTATGGTGGTAAACATTTCACAATATGTGTAAATCAAACCATCATGCTATGTATCTTAAAATTATATAGTGATATATTTCAATTATTTCTCAATAAAACTGGAAGAAATATGTGTAAAATTAACCTGTATTATGACAATGATACAAAGATGTAAGAGGGTAAATAAAGTTGATATGGTCTAGAATTATCTTGGCAACTCTTGGTAATAATTTTCATAAGATTTTATAAAGTAAAATATCCATATTGTAAGTTATAAGGCAACCATTAAAGGAACAGGAAAATAGTGTAGAGTGAACTAGTTAATAGAAGGAAAAACCAAATAATAAAGACACTTATTAATAAAAAAGAAGAGAAAATAAAACAAAGAAGAATATAAAATAGGAAGGGGCGAAGAGGGAAAACATTTTAGGGTGTAGTTTAAAAACAAATAGAGTTGTAATTCATTAAGTGTACATGAGCTATGTAATCCAATTTGAACACTAAGGTGCATAGATTGGTTACAAAATCTAAATTTAATGTAAGCTGCTTATAAGAAACATATCCTAAATAAAATAACACAAAAACATTGGGGGGAAAATAATAATATTAATTATACAAACATTAATCAAAAGATAGTTTCGGTAGCCATAGTATTAACTGTTATAGAAAACTAAAGCAAATCTAGAAATAAATAGGAATATTTCATAAAAATTATGGGTTTCAATGCACAGTGAATTTAATATAATTCTAAATCTGTATATACCCATTAGGTAACTTTAAAAATCAAAACTGTACAGACCTAAAGGAGAGATATTATAAATTCACAATTATAATGTGACATTAATCTATCTTCATCAATAGCTGACAGAATAAGCAGAAACAAATTTGAGAGACCTGGAGCAATGACTGCTTGTTGCTAAGTTTTCTCTACAGAAGTTAAGAAAAGAGTGTCTTTGCATTTCTCTCTGACTGCGGCAGCCAAGATTGAATGGGGGAATGAGTACAGGAATCACAAAAACATCAAGGGGAGAGATAATCTTTGCAACTCAGATATAACATGTAAATGATGAAGAGCCTGTTTTCGTCCCCAAAAGCAATCTAAAATTTGAGTTTATGTGAAAATACGAACAACACTATACACTGTATAAAATCATGGCGGGGGTTCCAGAAAGGAAGATTCGATAAATTTTTAAATTTGTCACATGTTCTTTAATCAGAGAATAATTAAGCTAGAAAATGATGTCAAAACAACTAAGAAATATCAAAGCTATTTAGATATCAAACAATACACTTCTAAACAACCCAAGAACAAAAAAAAAGTGGAACTTAAAAAAGATTTGGAATAAAATGATTTTCAAACCATGGGATATAGGGAAATCAGTGCCTACAGGGAAATTTATAATCTTAAATGTATTTGCTAGAAAGAATTTAGGCTAAACACGAGTTAACTCAACTTCTGTCTTAAGAAAGTAAAAAAAAAAAAA
>NW_011889140.1:651117-656748 GCF_000151845.1 Pteropus vampyrus
ACATGTATTTTGAAGCAACAATCAGAATTTTACATTCATCAAATTAGCAAAAATTAAAAATCCTGATAGTATCAAAAGTTGGCAAAAACATGTGGAGCAGATATTGTGTTTTATCCATTGCTTTAGAGGGCAAATTGGCAAAAATTTCCAGGAAAGCTGAGGATGCTCATGCTCAGTAATTTCACGTCCAGATGCATAACCTAAAACGTTTTTAACAGGTACACAAATTGTTGTGTGTTGTTCAATATATACTGTATTTATGAGAAACCGGGAACGATATACATCAATACAGTAATGGATAAATTGTGGCATAATCATTCAGTGAAAGCGATACATTAATTAAAATGAATGAACCATCAAGGACTAGTCTCAAAAGCATAACATTAGGTGATAAAACAAGTTGCAAAAGGGTGAATGCACAGTACACCATTTGTAAGATTTTTTAAAAATCCATAAAACGACGCCATATGTTATAAATGTATCCACATTTATTCACAGTGTAGAAATGGCTGGGAATGGTATTTTCCAATTTCAGAACAGTATGACTTCAAGAAGGGTGACAAGGGACATAGATAGCAGTGATGGCAACAGAGGTAAGGGTTCAATTTTCCATGTTTTACGTTATCGACACGTAAAACAATATTTGCAATATCTGGGTGGTATTCACGGATGTTTCTGACCTTTATCTTTGCATTTTTCTTTAAGTTTGAAATATTTTGTACGCAAAAAGGAAATGTTAGAGAGTTGGTGAACCTTCTCCGGGATAACAGCAGCTCAAATGGAGAGATGGGAAACGGTTAAGGAAACCGAGCTAGTAAAATTGGTTAAGTCTTGGTAGCCGATTAGCTAAGAAGAGAGAATAGGGGACGGGAGGAGGGGGAGAGAGAGGGATGGATCGGAGGTAAAACTAAAGTGTAAATGTTAGCTGTGGGGACGTGTGGGAGTTGGGGCGGGGCGGGGATGGGTAGGGTAGGGGGCCACGTGGGCGACAGTGGTGTTATTAACATAAGAGAACACGGGGCAGGAGGCTCAGGAAGGAGAGAATGAGTTCAACTTTTAAAGGGCAAGTTGGAAATATTGATGTCATCCAGTTATAGCTGTAGTTGAAACTGGTCACACTAGGAAGAAAAATTAAGGATGAGGCTACAGTGCTTGAGAGTGAAAAAAAAAAAAAAAACAAAACCCCTAACAAGTGAACCAGGAGTTAGCGAAGTTTCCAAGGACATGGGGGTTATGAGAAAGGAAGAAAGAAAAAAAAAAAAATACAAGAGCGAAATGCTTGGCATCACCTCTACGTTGTAGTATGGGCCTATAAAGAGCTGCCAGGGCAGAGGGCTTACGGGACAGAGATACAATCAGGAGAGGGCTGGCCTCAAGGCCAGTGGGAAAGAGAACTTGACAAAGAAGAAGGAGTGGTTGTCAGCGTAAAAAGTTAGGGAGCAGTGACAGAGGCCCCGAATGGAGGTAAAGCTGTTGTGTTTAACAACGAGGCGGTCACTGATGGCCTTAGGAGGAAGAGGAGGACAGAGATGATGGTGGCTATCGGGGTGACTGGCTACTAAACGCATGCAGAGAGGATCGGGGGGGGCAACAATGAGTCCCTGCTTCCTGGGCTGTGTGTCAGCTGCCATCACCCTTTCTGCCCATTCTGATCGCCTCTCCTGAGATCTGTGTTTTTCCCAACTCAGTGAGCGCTCGCCCAGCTGCTGCCAGCCCTTCACCTTGCTTCTGTGGGTCTTTGCTGAAGGGAGCTGGAGAACTGCCTCAAAATGAAACTGTTTACCCCAGTCCTGCATAAATAAATGTCACTTCACTATTCCCTGCATCTGCATCATTGCTCCCCTATATTTCGCTCATCTTGTTTATCCTTGAAGCCGTCCTCAAACATTTCCCAGTCTCCTGAATTGCTTACAAATGGATGAATATTTGAAAAAAAAAATGTAATTGCTGTTGTTTGTTATTTTGTCCTGCCACTGTGCTTCCTTACACCATCTGCACCGGGGGTGGACTTGTTTAAAAAAGAAAAAAACACACACCCAGAAAGGACAGTCTCATGAATGTGAGCCCTAAAGAAAGAAGGAAGTCCTCAGTCTCTCCCCAGAAAAGATCTTTCCAGTTTCCTGGCCGAATATGCAGCCAAGATGTAGCTAAATCTGGGAAGCTGATCAAGTCAACTGTGAGCCCCTCACAATTGTGTTCCATGACACATGGTCTGTTGGTTGCTTTAAATGAACATCCCAGGAATAATCGCAACGGATACCTGTAATGGTACCGTGCGCTTTTCACATTACTTCCACGTGCGAGGGACCATTTCATCCTCCCAGTAACTTTGTGAAGTTCTGAGGCGCTGAGAGGCTACACGATCGAGGTGAAAAGCAGGGCAAGCCCCTGACGGGGCCGGGTCTTTTGATTCCCCACCCGGTGCTTTGTACCACTCTGGGTCATCTTCGATAGATGCCACAGCTGAGACCTGACAGAGGTACCTTTGAGACAGCAATGAGACAGAAGGAAGTAAAAAGGTAAATGGGCATCCTACATTGACAGATATAGGATCGATTCACCCCTTCTTTGTGTGCAAGGTGGAATCCAGTGTATCCACCAGTGTTCCTTTCAAGGACGGCATTGTGCTTGTTGGAGCAAATTAACAAGTCTATTGTGCAGGAAGCCTGGAGCACAACGCAGCTCCGAGAGGCTAGGAGAGGAACACTGTGACTGAGTCAGGCGGAAAGAGCAAGAAAGAAGGGAAAAATCGTAAGGGGCAGAGCCAAAAAGGCAGAAGCATCCACTTTTCATATTATGACCCCCGCCTGCCAAATCTACAGTTAAATTATGAAGCATGTGGAATGGCTAGGGTTTGTGGACAACGGTGGATATTCTGTGTCCAGATTTAGGAGGATGGAGCCACCTGAGGTCAGAGAGAAGAGTGAAAGTTCAATCAGGATGCTAGAAACCTTGTGGGTAGGGCTCCGGACTGTCACAGGCTCTGGATCTGGGATTAAAGCCAAGTTCAGCCACATTTCTGAAGGGCAGGAGGCCTCAGCAGGCATCTGTCTGGGTTACTTTAGAAATCAGGGAGAATTGCTAAATGCATTTATTTGCATGTCTTTGATCCTGTGTCTAATTAAACACACAAAGAAAAATACATACGTGTGATTTTATGTGCATATAATCAAAATAATTGATTAATCAAGAAACTGTGTCCGCAACAGAGAATTTCAGTTTAAGTGAGGAAGAACATTATGCTTTTTCATTGCATTCTCTCACAAAGGCAACTCTGGCTAAGAATGAGTGGATGCTCACTGAAGAATTTTAAGAAGATGTTGGTACTATCAGTTGAGGACGCTGTAGAGGCAATCTTTTCACTGCTGGAATGTTGGTTCCCATCAACTCTAAAATTTATTCTTAATTATTATTATTCATTGGAATAGAAAAAACAAGGGCTATGAAGCCATCAGAGATATCACCTAAGGTAGTTTCCCAATCTTAACAACAAAAGACAAGCATAGCAGAGAATTAAAATGTAATTTGGCCTTAAGCTTCGATTTCGGACAAGGCTGATTACTTTTTTCACTGAGTTGCCCAATACTAGCTTGATCCCAAATCTATTTAGTCTTTGATTCATTTGGATTTTGAAAGAAAGGGCTACAGAAGGTTCAATACTCTCATAGGGTCCATTTCAGATCTTTGATTTCACATTAAAGTTAGATCTTTCCTCTTCCTCATTATCGTCAAAGAAAAAAAAAAGAGAGAGAGAGAGAGAGACATGAGTCAAGATTTCACTGCAAGAGAGATATTGTACAAAGGTGTTTCTATTCCTGGAAAACTTTAGGATAAAAACATAACGAAAAAATCCCAACGACGACAAAAACAAGAAAACCCTTCTTCTAGTTTTGTCTGTCAACACTGAGCAGGAAAGTTGAACCCAGCGAAAAGAATTTCCAGGTGAAGGCGGCAAACGGGCAGAAATGGGCAGGACACAGCCTATGGAAACGGCGGAGTCACAGAATTTAAATGTCACATTGAGAAAATCATCAGCTGAAACTATCTGGGACAGGAAGGAAGCAAGCTGTAGGCAGAACTGACCCCTGAGGTGGAGGAACTGAGAGAGGGAGGGAAGAAAAACGTTTGGAATATGAAAGGGTACTGGGGGAGGGGAGGGGTGGGGGTGATGAAAGGTGTATTGGTCCCTTTTGCTGTTGCAACCAATAACCACGAACCTACTGGCTTAAAGTAAACAAACTTACTATCTTACAGTTCTGGAGGACAGAAGTCTCAAGTCGGTTTCAGTGGGCCTCGGTCAGAGTACTGGCAAGGCTGTGTTCCTCTGGGAAGCTCTAGGGGAAAATGCGCTTCCTGCTTTTTGCAGCTTCTACTGTTCCTTGGCTCATGCGCGCATCACTTCGCCTCTGCTGTTATGGCCACACTGCCTTCTCTGACACTAACCTTTTCACATCCCACTTAGGAGAAAACTCCCATGATTACATTAGACTCACCAGGCAAATCTCATCTGATGATGTTTAATTTAATCACGTCCACAAAGTCCTTTTTACTATATAAGGTATACATATTAACAAATTTCTGGGATTAGAGATTGGACATCTTGGTGGGGGTGGGGGAGGCAGGGGCTGATTCAGCTTACTACGGAAAGTGTCTACAAAAATATCAGAGATGCTGTGATCACAGTTAAGTGTGTGAATCACCATTTTAGTGCACAAGGAACAACCAGCCCTATTGTCCTGAAAACCTTCCTATAGGGTGACTAGTTGATGTCAATACACAGTGGTAGAATGCCTGCTTTGTGCAAGGGGCAGTGTCAGGGATTTGGAGGGAGACAGACTTTTGATCCTAGCGATGGGGTAAATATCTTATGCTTTCTTTCATCACTTTGCTACTGGGCCTTTCTTGTTCCTCTCCTGAAAACTATTTAGCTTCTGGTTCCATACTTAAACATTTACTCCCTTCACTTCAGGAAGCTTTACACAGCCATTATGTTCCCCGGTGAGACAGGATATGCCCTGACCTCACTTCTTTCAGGAGGCGGGAAGGGACAGACTCCGAGATAACCACTAGTAAAGTTGGAGAGTGTCTGAACCATCCCTATTCCACCTGGCTGGGTCTGATGACTATCTTACTCATTTGAAGCAGTGTGGAGAGAGGGCAAAGACAGAGATGCCAAAGACGACTGCAGGCGTGATCACCTTCGAGTGCAAAGCAGCCTACTTCCCCACGGCTTAGCATGGTAAACCTATGGGATTTTCCATTTTTCATTTTTTGCTTTATACAGTTTACGATGATGTTGTAGAAGGCTTATAAGTTAATGATTATTTAATCGCTTTGGTAGATTGTTCTTTTTAGTTTTAAAATATGCCGCCTCTATCATTATTAATGATTTCTATTTTAAATTACATTTTGTTACTCATATTTCTATACTAGCATGTTTTTAAAAAATGTAACCATGGTACAAAAGAAAATGGTGACAACATACTTTGCCATAAATTGAAAAATACTTATATAAACAATTGCTTCTATAAAGAAGCAACTGAGTGTTAAAAGCAGCAATATGAGTGTTAAAAAGAATTAGAAATGAATGATAAATAAAGGAGACAGGAAAAGGGTACTCAAAATTGGAGC
>NW_011889140.1:656798-661667 GCF_000151845.1 Pteropus vampyrus
TTTAGTCTTTGATTCATTTGGATTTTGAAAGAAAGGGCTACAGAAGGTTCAATACTCTCATAGGGTCCATTTCAGATCTTTGATTTCACATTAAAGTTAGATCTTTCCTCTTCCTCATTATCGTCAAAGAAAAAAAAAAGAGAGAGAGAGAGAGACATGAGTCAAGATTTCACTGCAAGAGAGATGTTGTACAAAGGTGTTTCTATTCCTGGAAAACTTTAGGATAAAACCATAACGAAAAAATCCCAACGACGACAAAAACAAGAAAACCCTTCTTCTAGTTTTGTCTGTCAACACTGAGCAGGAAAATTGAGCCCAGCGAAAAGAATTTCCAGGTGAAGGCGGCAAACGGGCAGAAACGGGCAGGACACAGCCTATGGAAATGGCGGAGTCACAGAATTTAAATGTCACGTTGAGAAAATCATCAGCTGAAACTATCTGGGACAGGAAGGAAGCAAGCTGTAGGCAGAACTGACCCCTGCGGTGGAGGAACTGAGAGAGGGAGGGAAGAAAAACGTTTGGAATATGAAAGGGTACTGGGGGAGGGGAGGGGTGGGGGTGATGAAAGGTGTATTGGTCCCTTTTGCTGTTGCAACCAATAACCACGAACCTACTGGCTTAAAGTAAACAAACTTACTATCTTATAGTTCTGGAGGACAGAAGTCTCAAGTCGGTTTCAGTGGGCCTCGGTCAGAGTACTGGCAAGGCTGTGTTCCTCTGGGAAGCTCTTGGGGAAAATGCGCTTCCTGCTTTTTGCAGCTTCTACTGTTCCTTGGCTCATGCGCGCATCACTTCGCCTCTGCTGTTATGGCCACATTGCCTTCTCTGACACCAGCCTTTTCACATCCCACTTAGGAGAAAACTCCCATGATTACATTAGACTCACCAGGCAAATCTCATCTGATGATGTTTAATTTAATCACGTCCACAAAGTCCTTTTTACTATATAAGGTATACATATTAACAAATTTCTGGGATTAGAGATTGGACATCTTGGTGGGGGTGGGGGAGGCAGGGGCTGATTCAGCTTACTACGGAAAGTGTCCACAAAAATATCAGAAATGCTGTGATCACAGTTAAGTGTGTGAATCACCATTTTAGTGCACAAGGAACAACCAGCCCTATTGTCCTGAAAACCTTCCTATAGGGTGACTAGTTGATGTCAATACACAGTGGTAGAATGCCTGCTTTGTGCAAGGGGCAGTGTTAGGGATTTGGAGGGAGACAGACTTTTGATCCTAGCGATGGATCAAAAAAGGTCAGAGAGAAGAATTTTCTTTCATCACTTTTTGCTACTGGGCCTTTCTTGTTCTTCTCCTGAAAACTATTTAGCTTCTGGTTCCATACTTAAACATTTACTCCCTTCACTTCAGGAAGCTTTACAGAGCCATTATGTTCTCCGGTGAGACAGGATATGCCCTGACCTCACTTCTTTCAGGAGGCGGGAAGGGACAGACTCCGAGATAACCACTAGTAAAGTTGGAGAGGGTCTGAACCATCCCTATTCCACCTGGCTGGGTCTAATGACTATCTTACTCATTTGAAGCAGTGTAGAGAGAGGGCAAAGACAGAGATGCCAAAGACGACTGCAGGCGTGATCACCTTCGAGTGCAAAGCAGCCTACTTCCCCATGGCTTAGCATGGTAAACCTATGGGATTTTCCATTTTTTCATTTTTTGCTTTATATAGTTTACGATGATGTTGTAGAAGGCTTATAAGTTAATGATTATTTAATCGCTTTGGTAGATTGTTCTTTTTAGTTTTAAAATATGCCCCCTCTATCATTATTAATGATTTCTATTTTAAATTACATTTTGTTACTCATATTTCTATACTAGCATGCTTTTAAAAAATGTAACCATGGTACAAAAGAAAATGGTGACAACATACTTTGCCATAAATTGAAAAATACTTATATAAACAATTGCTTCTATAAAGAAGCAACTGAGTGTTAAAAGCAGCAATATGAGTGTTAAAAAGAATTAGAAATGAATGATAAATAAAGGAGACAGGAAAAGGGTACTCAAAATTGGAGCCCCTGAAGAGAATCAAAATGATGACCGAAATAACAGAATAAAAGATTTAAAGTTAAACTTTCATAAACTGCAATAAGACTTAAATCTACATTTTATTTTATTTATTATTATTATTTATGCCTACAGCATCTGGTCTTCCTAGGTGGTCTCCTATCCAAGTACTAACCAGGCCCGACCTTGCTTAGCTTCCGAGATCAGACATTGGGTTTGTTCAGGGTGGCATGGCCGTAGACTGTGGACTGTGGCTCCACTGGGGCGTGAACCAAGGACTTTCTGTGGGTAAAGCAGCCGTGCTAACCGCTACACTATGGAACCACAGTCCTTGAAGCTACATTTTAGATGTGTACATTGTCTTGTAAAATTGTCTCAACTTGCAACAGCATTACATACCACCAGAAAGTAATTGAACTTTAAAGCTAAAGAAAATCTTTTTAAGTATCCGAAGGAGCAGGTCGATGTGAGGCAGGATGGCCATATAACTTAACATCCACATTAGGGCACTTCTGACAGTAAAAGGGAGCAAGACAGATGCTAAATGCACTGAGATGTTGAGGCAGGCAAATGGACAAACCAGGAACTACAATCACCCTACTTTAAGAGAAAAACGCTGCGCTGCTATCAGGTTTCTGGATAGCAACATTTAACTTTTGAAGAAAGTAGAGCAAAATTCAAGATTTTTAAAAATAAAAGTCATCAATTTGATATCTACAAAGTTATTTAAGTACACAGACAAGGAGCATCAAACATGCTAGAATTTTTCAAGGAACAGTCTTCCTCCAAATGCTTCTTGAATAAAATATCAGAGGATGACTTCAGCCAAGTAAGAGATAATATACAGAACTTAACTAGCTGAAACGGAATGGTGGACAGAAGAAGAAATATACTGATTTGAATAACGTTTATGGCATAAGACTAAAGATATTATATAAAAGAGCAACTAAATAACTTTTAGAATGAAGTAATAACCTTATAAATAAGAAGGACGAAACGTCAACGAAGCAAGGAATAAACGATAAAACTTGTTTAAAAATTATTAAAGAACTCTTCAAAATGAGTAAGAAAAATCGAGGACCCCACAGGACAATGAACAGATGATATCAATGGGGTTCACAGAAAAAGAAATTCTTTTATACATAAGAGAAATTAAAATTATAACTACCCTGAGATACCATTTTCATCTACCTTGTGGGCAAAAATTTTAAAGTTTCATCATATTTTCTATGGTGAAACTCTAGGGAGACACTTAAAAATAGACTTTATGTTTTAGAGAAGTTTCAGATTCACAGAAAAATAGGGCAAAAAATGACAGAGTTCCCACATTCCCTTAGCCCCTACACATGCACAGACACCCCACTGACCGCATCCTACACCAGAGAGGTCCCTTTGTTACGGTAAACTCCATAAATGCATTATTATCACCAAAGTCGACAGTTTACATTAGAGTTCATTCTTGTGCATTCCATGGGTTTTGAAAAATGTGTAACGACACGTATCTGCCATTATCAGACAGAATAGTTTCACTGCCCTAAAAATCCTGTGTTCTGCCTATTCATCTTTCCCTCCTCCAAATCCCTGGCAACCACTGATCTTGTCCCCGTCTCCACAGTTTTGCCGTGTCCAGAATGTCATATAATTGGAATCATACTGTATGCGGCCGTTTCGGATAGGCTTCTTTCACTTAGTAATGTGCTTCTCAAGGTCCTCCATGTTTGTTTTTTATGGCTTCATAGTTCATTTCTTTTGGGGAGACAGGTTTTTTAGGGGAGTGTGGTTGCAACACTTGTAGAAGACAGTTCAGCATGCCTAACAAATGTATAAATGCGTAAACAATTTAATTGAGCTTGAACTGTGCGTTCATACTAGGGAGACTGTATGTGCCAGGCTAAGTCATCTAAGTAGTGGGAGGCATGGCGATTTATCAGTATGGAAGTGATATAATTAAATTTACAGTTTAGAAGAGTCAGAGGAACTTTATAGGAGATATCTTAGTATTTACATAAAATACTGAATGTAAGAAGTAGAAGGCTGATAATGGGAACTAAAAAGGTGATTAACAATAAAAAAAACTCTAAAGAAAAAACAATGGAATCTGGATGGAAACATCTGGACGTCTCAGGATTTATTCATTTATTTATATTTAACAAAAAAATTACTGAATATCGATCATGTGCCAGCCTATAAAATGAATATTTGCATACCGGGCTTGGAACTAAGCAAAAGAAAAAGCGTACATATGTTGGAGATAAAGGTCTAAATCTCAGAAGAGAGGTTTACTTATGATAAACTTAAAAATTTTGAGAGTCATCCTTAAGGAGAAAACGGCTGAAGCAATGAGGATGGAGTAGTTTATCCTTTTGTACACCTAGGGACAGGATCGAAGGTAGAGGATATCCAAGAACTGAACTGTAGGGATTTTTCACAATTATAGGGCAAAAAAAGAGATGCAAATAGGAGGAGACTCAGTAATGTGCATAGCCATGGAAATAAAATGTGGAGAACATTCAAGAATGAGACGATGATCGAAAATATCAAAACCCATAGAGAAGTCACTAAGAAGAGGTCATTTAATTTGATGTGAAGCAGGGAAGCAGAATTACAAAGACCTACTAAGTAACGGATATTGAGAAAATGTGAGTAGTGGATAAAAATTACGAATTTGAGATCGACTAAAAGAATCGTAAGGAAGTTAACAAGAGGAAGAAACTTCAAAATATTTTTAAGATAAGCAGAAAATTGTGCATGTATGCAGACACTGTGGAAGGTATCAGTAAAGAGAGAGAGATCTAAGATTAAAGAGAGAGCAAGGTATAATCATTGCATCAAGATCCATGGG
>NW_011889140.1:661717-686009 GCF_000151845.1 Pteropus vampyrus
GCCCCTACACATGCACAGACACCCCACTGACCGCATCCTACACCAGAGAGGTCCCTTTGTTACGGTAAACTCCATAAATGCATTATTATCACCAAAGTCGACAGTTTACATTAGAGTTCATTCTTGTGCATTCCATGGGTTTTGAAAAATGTGTAACGACACGTATCTGCCATTATCAGACAGAATAGTTTCACTGCCCTAAAAATCCTGTGTTCTGCCTATTCATCTTTCCCTCCTCCAAATCCCTGGCAACCACTGATCTTGTCCCCGTCTCCACAGTTTTGCCGTGTCCAGAATGTCATATAATTGGAATCATACTGTATGCGGCCGTTTCGGATAGGCTTCTTTCACTTAGTAATGTGCTTCTCAAGGTCCTCCATGTTTGTTTTTTATGGCTTCATAGTTCATTTCTTTTGGGGAGACAGGTTTTTTAGGGGAGTGTGGTTGCAACACTTGTAGAAGACAGTTCAGCATGCCTAACAAATGTATAAATGCGTAAACAATTTAATTGAGCTTGAACTGTGCGTTCATACTAGGGAGACTGTATGTGCCAGGCTAAGTCATCTAAGTAGTGGGAGGCATGGCGATTTATCAGTATGGAAGTGATATAATTAAATTTACAGTTTAGAAGAGTCAGAGGAACTTTATAGGAGATATCTTAGTATTTACATAAAATACTGAATGTAAGAAGTAGAAGGCTGATAATGGGAACTAAAAAGGTGATTAACAATAAAAAAAACTCTAAAGAAAAAACAATGGAATCTGGATGGAAACATCTGGACGTCTCAGGATTTATTCATTTATTTATATTTAACAAAAAAATTACTGAATATCGATCATGTGCCAGCCTATAAAATGAATATTTGCATACCGGGCTTGGAACTAAGCAAAAGAAAAAGCGTACATATGTTGGAGATAAAGGTCTAAATCTCAGAAGAGAGGTTTACTTATGATAAACTTAAAAATTTTGAGAGTCATCCTTAAGGAGAAAACGGCTGAAGCAATGAGGATGGAGTAGTTTATCCTTTTGTACACCTAGGGACAGGATCGAAGGTAGAGGATATCCAAGAACTGAACTGTAGGGATTTTTCACAATTATAGGGCAAAAAAAGAGATGCAAATAGGAGGAGACTCAGTAATGTGCATAGCCATGGAAATAAAATGTGGAGAACATTCAAGAATGAGACGATGATCGAAAATATCAAAACCCATAGAGAAGTCACTAAGAAGAGGTCATTTAATTTGATGTGAAGCAGGGAAGCAGAATTACAAAGACCTACTAAGTAACGGATATTGAGAAAATGTGAGTAGTGGATAAAAATTACGAATTTGAGATCGACTAAAAGAATCGTAAGGAAGTTAACAAGAGGAAGAAACTTCAAAATATTTTTAAGATAAGCAGAAAATTGTGCATGTATGCAGACACTGTGGAAGGTATCAGTAAAGAGAGAGAGATCTAAGATTAAAGAGAGAGCAAGGTATAATCATTGCATCAAGATCCATGGGAGATCAAGTGCATTTTGATCTAAAAATATGTGTGAAATCAAATAACATACTCTTTAGGGAAGGAACTCGCCTTGGAAATAAGGGGAGAGATGAAAAAATTTGATTATAAATCCACAGTGGTGCAGGGCTTATTTATTTAAGAGATTCAGATGAAATGAGAAATAAAGTTGCAAAATAAAGTTGAAAGCTTCTACTAGAGGGTCTGTTCCTTGTGTCCAAAGGTTCCAGAACATCAAGCATTTGAACTACAAAGAAACACACTCATATAGCTCTACTTGAAATCATGGTGAGACATCCCATCAAACCAATAACTCCTCTAATGTAGACATAACTGAGTCAGGCAGTGTTGGGCATTTCGGTGATGACAATGTGAGAAATCCACCCAATATGCACCACTCTTTAGATAAACTACGTTATAAGTTATTTTTGCATAGAATGACAGAGCAATCCCATCATCCGGGGAAGCATAACTGCCGCTCTCTTTAATCGTCTTGGTTGCATCACGCACTGGCATTCTGTTTCCACGTACACTGTGGGCTGAGTCGCATGCATGGGTATGGTAGACAGAGCATGCACGTCTACCTGTTACATGGTAACTTCCACTCTCAAAGCAGGAGTGAACCCTGTCCGATCATGACTCTGATGATTAATAATTATTCACTAAGTCTCATCAGTTGATGCGTGATAAGAATATGGGCAGTTACACAGTTTGCAGGTATGATGACAATGGTTTACATTCTAAAGGCAACACGGTTAAGTATGGGAAACTTCATCTATCATTCTTCCACTCTTTTAGTGGGAAAAATAACCCCCAGCTTGAAATCGCTCTCACAATAAAAGGAGTTAACTTTGCTAGTCAACAATTCATGTAAACAGAAGGCCTTTCTGGCATGGTGGTATTAAGTGGCCACCTACAGAAATTCATGACATCTGTCCAATAACCCACATAATGTCATATTCTATTATTTTCTTTTTCAGGAATCCCAAAGGCAAAGTTCTATTTTTAATTGGATGCCAGTTTTTTAGCCACTGAGTTTTAGAACCCACAATATTAGAAATTTTTTATGCTTTAGGGCTGAATTAAAGACTTCTTAATTTCAAGGGCCCCAAATCAATGTATTTGGTAGGGTAATAGTTTACCTACAGTTGTAGAGTTAGAGTTTGTAGAACAAATTACGTTTATGAAGTATCTCATTTTTGAACCCTAATAAATAACTTCAGTAAGCTTTAAAGTATCAATTTTGCTAAAAGCATGTAATTACTTATAATATGAATGGCAACCTTCATATCTAAGGTAAAAACAAAATCAGAAATCACTGTAAGTTATCTTAATGAAGATTGAGTTAACACATAGACTTTTACTTCATCAATGCTCCTCCAGGCCTATCTCAAACTTATATACACTTTGTTCTCGGTTCAAATTTCCTATATCTATATTTCTTTTTCTTTTTTTTTTTTTCAATAAACAATAGTCTATTTCTACGTTGATATAAATGGCTATGACATGTGACACTCTTTCACATCTAGTTTTAAAGATACCATATTGAAACCACTGAGACCAGTGCAGGGGTTGGATATAAGAAAACTTTTTGACTTATCTAGTCTGTCGTTCTCATGAGCCTGTTATTAGGGGGGACATTCTGCTAGCCAGTTTGGCTATGATGAGGTATAAGACTAAGTCCTTGGTCACTAAGTATTTTCTGTGAGGAAACAAAACTTTAAAAAAAGGGCAAAAATAAAGGGATTATATATTTTCATATTTTAATTGATAGTAAGGATATACATAAAAGGCCCCTAAAGTAGGAAAATGAGGAATAGAACTATTTAAACATGTGAAGGTGGAACAGCATGAAGAAATTAATCTGTTCACACTAAATAATTATCACACATGATGATCTGCCAAACTAATTAATTCAAGATCGTTAACAATATGGAAACGACAAAACACAAAGGGGCATCATCCCTTAGGATAGCAGGATCGTTTAAATACATGACTCTTTAGGGAAAGTTACATTTACCGAGTGCCTGATACTGTACACATGCTGTCTCATTCATTCAGTGCCCCACATAAAGCTGTGGAGTGGAACTCAGAGAAGGTCAACAACATCCTCAAGGTCATTCGGCTAGTAAGTGTTTCATGTCAAAGCCAATGTTTCTTCCACTATTTGCTTTTGTTCCTTTTCCAGCAAGGGCTATCCTTTCACTGAATACAACTAGCCTGTATCAGATCAATGTTTTTTGAATGTCATTAAGTACATTCAGTATAAGCAGATATAAATCATAACTCACATGTTTTAAAACCATCCATCTCCAACACCAGCAGGAGTATTTTATGGAGTTGTGGAAAAGGCTATTTCCCATCACTGGAGTTTCTGCCTCTCTTCCCTAAAATTAGTCCAGCTTAGTTATACAATGTTCATAGCTCTAATCGATCAATGCTTCCATGAGGAAGCCTCTCACTATCCTCCCGGATTAGTCATATTTCCTTCTTAGACACCCGGGCCTCTTAAACAGGACCACGGGGCCATATCTGAATCCCTCACAGCACTTGTCATGCTAACAGTTTTACATCTTTTTGAATGTGAGGATTTGATGGATGTTTCTCCACAAACACTGTGAAAGTAGAGACTATCTTTTTTTGCTCAATATTGTTTCCTCACATGTTGTACCTGGAAAAAAAGGTTAAAACATATATGTTGAATAAATATGTTATTCACAAATAGTCTTGTACCTAAGGAGGATCAATTAGCAAATGATATCCGTAGGGACTTTTTCTGTAGGCTGGCGTTTCTACTTTCCAGAAGGTAATATTAAAGTAAACACACATGCTGGTTAGCATTTCACAGCACCATATGAGATCACTCAAATCAGATTATGAAGGAGTCAACCATCTGTGACTACACAAGAGAGGGTCAACATTCTTTACATCTGTGGGCTTAAATGATTTTATTTATATAAAGAGGAAAAATAAAAGATTAGAGAGTTATCAAAGAAGTTAAATTCAACTTTAGACATTGATGGAAAATACAAACTGTGTGTCATGCACATGTATATTAGTACATTTATGAAGTTTTTAATACATGGAGCCACACAATAGAAAGTGAATGAATGAATGAATGAATGAAATCATCCTTGCTACGTGGAATAAACGAACAAACAAAAAAGTCAGTCAAACACGAACTTATCAGGGTTGTTTTCAAAGTCACGGTTGCTCACAGTACAATGTTTTGATTTTGACAGGAGCTGCTTTAATCTGACCTTGTGAATAGAGAGTTGTTTGCACAGGTTTTTATTTAGTTCTGGGAAGTAGAGACCTGATATTTTTTATCTGAACCAAGACCCACTGCAAACGATGTTCTTTAAGAAGCCTTTATAATATCTTCTTTATGTCCTACCAAAATCAGATAAATAAATGTGGGCCAATTCCACTACAATTTTAGCACACAGAATTTATATCGTTATGGGTAGAGTTTGGAACATCTATATTATTACGGCTAAGTAAAGGAGTGGAAAAGAGGAAGTACACACTGAAAGTTAACAGTTATATACTTAACTTATTTTTAGATGGAGCTAAAATCTATAAATAATACTTTTCAAAGATTTCTCCAAAGGACGTGCAAACAGGATGTTTGTTGTTTAGAAAAATCCTTATTATTTTTATTACCTTACCATTGCAAATGTTTTTTTCTTAATAAGATGAAAGCTTAATTTTTTATTTATTTAAAATGTTACTGAGCACCTATCGTGTGCATGTGCTAAGGGTACAGAGATAAGTATGAGATCTATATACTGGAGTTTCATACACATATGCAAAATATAATACAATTTAATCTTTTAAAAACAAACTTCTGCACTTTACACACATTGTTTTATTTTCACAGTATCACTGTCTTTGTTTGAGAAACTGAGGCTCTGAGAGGTTAAATAACTTGCTTAAGTTCCCTTTAAAATGTGAGACCATGATTTGAACTAACTCCAAGTTTCTCTAACTCCAAAGCTCACTGCCCTTTTCACAAAACCTCATTACTTCCTAATACACATTAGGAGAGAAGAACAGGTACCTAGTGAGAGGTAGGTTTCATGCTGTCTAGGGATGGGATTGAGGAACATTTCTGCGTTTGAGAGATTAAACAGGTTCTCCAAGCAGAACAAAGATGAAGGCATATAAGTGTACAGGGGTATGGCTGGGAAATAGAGGGGAGTAGCTGGAGAAGAGTTGAGGAAGGTCCGTTGGACTCAGATTTTGAATGTGTTTGAATCTTCATAACCAGCAGGGTGGCAAAGAATGTTTTACACAGGGGAGTGGCAAGCAGAATTGTGTTTATGTTTGTAATTGTATGAAGGAATATATGGGTATGAGTTGGAGCTAGTGAGAAATCTTAGGCAAGGAAAACAATGTCTCTGAATAACCTAATCTGAGGTGGCAAAACCTTCAAGTAGCATCAAGGACAATGAAGAAGACAGAGCTAATTCCAGAGCTTTTTGTGGTGCTGTTATCTACTGGACTGGAGATCATTTGCTTATGAGAAGACTAAAGATGAATTAATCAGGTTTTCTACCTTGTATTACTTGGATGGTTTGTGGTGGTTTTAACTAAAATAGAGATCTCTGGATGACAAGGGTCTGGTGTGTAGAGCATTGATCAGACAATGAGTTTGGTTTGGGACAAGCACAGTTTGGGCATCTGCAAGGTATTCAGGAGAGACATGGCTGACAAGTTGAAATTGAAGTCTGAAGCTTAGAAAAGATCATACAGGGGATACGAACAGGGGTCGTTAAAGTCACAGGAATGTGTGGGACTGCAGGTCAGAGGGTGGAATTAGATAAGAAAAGGATCAAAGCCTGAACAATGTTATATATAACTCTGAGCAGTGAGGAACCATGATTATTTTCTTCATTCTTCTAACCCCCAAACCACGCGTAGTATCTGGCTCACAGCAGACAAGATCTGTCTTAAATGAATAGATGATGAATAAAGAATCAATGAAAGGAAGAGACGTCACTAAGAAATCTGAGAGGGAAAAAAGGATGAAAAAAAAAAATAAGTGGAGATGAAACTGGACAGTACAGTGTTGCTGGACCAAGGGAGGAGAAAGTGGAATGGGGCAGTGATCGACACATCAAATGCTCATGCTATGTCATTTTTATTAAATTAGCCACTCTATGCACACATGTCATATTAATCTTCCCTAAATTTTATTTTTAAAATAAAATGTTATCGTTCTCAAAGACCCAAATATTTTCAAAAAAGATAAAATTCAAACTCTCCATGCAACAATTAATATCCTCTCCAGTTTGGCACTGACTCATGTTTCTAGCTGCAGTCCTCACTGTTGTGAATCCTTCCTTCTATTCGTGTTCCTTTCTTCATTCTTTCCTGAACAAGTCAAGGTTTTATCCGATTCCATCTCTCTTTCCTCTACCTTTTAAAACTTACTTTCCACAGCTCAAGTGAAGTGTCATTTCATTCATGAGAGTCCGCTGAGCACATACTTGCCTAGGTCATGACCCATGGCATCACTGTTTTGAGGATTTACAAAAGCCAAGAACAACTATGGATTTATCTTGCTATAAGTGACAGCCAGAGCTTGTTTCCCTGGGTTGTAGAAGTTTCTGTAGAGATGAGTCAAGTGCGAGCTGCTCATCTGATTTTGAAGCTCTTCCCCACTATGCTCCCAGTTACAGTGACACTAGAAATAAAAATAAATAGGAGATGGCTGCAAGAGGATCATTTTCTTCAAATTTTGTTATATTTCTACTTGTCACTCTGGGGGCTAAGAAAACTTGCCATCTTTTTAAAAAAAATCTTTTGACTGACTTATCAGGGTAGAGCCTGTTGCACTCAATGATGGGAAGACATAGATAAGGGTCTCTGAATGGTGATGCTCATTGTGGGTGATGTAGATATGCATGCTGTTGGGGGGTGCTCATGGAGGAGTATAAATATAGGTGCTGAATGGTAATACAGCAAATGCTGATTTGGCTGCAAAAAAAATTTCTCTTCCCAGCCCTAATTAGTTAGCGGCCCCTTTACTTTTTTTAAAATTCAATTATCAAGTCCAATGAGAAATCTCTTCCAATCCACGTTATAACAACACCATTTAGGGGTTCCCATCACATCTTTTCCTGTTCATAATACACTAAATTATAACTGCGTGTTTAATTGCTATTTATCCCACAAGACTTTTTGAGGGAAGAGGCCATATAGCTAAAGAAAAAAAAAAAAATTTTCCCCAATGTCTATCATGAAACTTGAATAGTTGGTATTGAATAAATATTTGTTGCATGAATGAAATGCATGAATACGATTTCTAGGTCTTGCATAATTACTGTAGCAATTCATTTAACTAATGAGGTTCAAGTCTCTTAGTTTCTGAGGGTGTCATACTTTTGCTTTTAAGTCTCTGGTAAAATTTGAGTCTGTTCAGAAGGTTAAAAAAAAAAAGGAAAAAGAGAAGAAAAAGCAGCAGTAAGGGTCTGAAGGTGATGTTCAACACTAGTGTTGAGTTTAACAGGAGAGATTTCTGGGTAAGATGCCAAGTAGAACATAGTAATTCTAATGGCCACCTAGATTTCATTGAAACAGCAACCTCAATATAACAGAAGACTACACAGAAGGCTAATTTGAAAATCCTTTTATAAGAGAAAGAGAAATCCTACTTAGAAGAAAGCATCCCAAGAAAGAAGTGAGAAGATATTAGTAAAACCCAATTAACAACACATTAGTCAGATAAATGACAGAGGCGGAAAAAGGTGAGTATTGGGGCCTGTCAGGGACTCACCCAAACATTATGTCAGTTAGCACTCTGAGAAACCACCTACCACTGTGGGTAATTCTCAGATTTGCACTTGGAGGGATGAGCTATAATAAACTGAATGACCGTATTGTGGGAGAAAGGGGCACCATCTTTGTTAGGTACTGCTGCAGTTCATATCCGGCATTAAACTAACCAAACTGGTTATTCTGAGAGCTGGGACCCAGTATGATGGCTCACTAGATACAGAGAATAAATCATATGGAGACTCATGTCTTTGAGGGGACTGCCCAGGGTTTATCACAGGTGTGAGGTGATAATTTATTTTGGTTGTGATATGCATTTCCCTCATAATTGGTAACGCTAAGCCTCTTTTCATGTAGATCTTATTTGGAAAAACGTGTCTATTCAGATCTGCTCATTTTTGAATTGATTTTTGCTATTGTGCCTATGAATTCTATATATATTTTGGAGATTAACCCTTTAACAAATATATGATGTGTGAATATTTTCTCCCATTTGATAGAATGCCTTTTTTGTTGATGATTTTCTTTCCTGTGCAGAAGCTTTTTAGTGTGATGTAGTCCTACTTGCTTATTTTTGCTTTTGTTGCCTTTGCTTTCGGTGTCAGATTAAAAAAAAAAAAATCATCACCAAGACTGCTGTCAAGGAGCTTAGCGCCTACTATGTTTTCTTCTAGGAGTTTTATATATTCAAGTCTTTAATCCATGCTGAGCTAATTAATATTTGTGTATGCAGTAAGACAGGGGTCCAGTTTTCTTTGTTTGTTTGTTTTTTTGTTTTGCATGTGGCCATCCAGTTTTCCCAACACATTTATTGAAGAGACGGTCCTTTCCCTATTGTATATTCTTGGCTCCTTTGTTGTAATTGACCATATATGTGTGGTTTTACTTCTGGGCTCTCTATTCTGTTCTATCAACCAATATGTCTATTTTTATGGTAAAGGCTTACGGCTTTGACTATTATCTCTGTGTAACATACTGAAATCAGGAAACAGGATCACTTCACCTTTGTTCATTCTCAAGGTTGCTTTCACTATTCAGGGTGTTTTCTGGTTCCACACAAATTTTAGGATTGTGTGTACTATTTCCGTGAAAAAAATGCCAGGGGAATTGTGACAGGGATTGCACTGCATCCGTAGATTGCTTTTGATAGTACGGACATTTTAAC
This sequence comes from Pteropus vampyrus, assembly GCF_000151845.1. NCBI lineage: Eukaryota > Metazoa > Chordata > Mammalia > Chiroptera > Pteropodidae > Pteropus > Pteropus vampyrus. The sequence continues at coordinate 671,170 of NW_011889140.1, forward strand.
AAAATTAACTATTCCAATCCATAAGCATGGAATACTTCTCATTTACTGATGTCTTCTTCAATTTCTTTCATCAATGTTTTATAGTTTTCAGTGTATAGATCTTCTGTCTTGGTTAAATTTATTCCTTGGTATTTTATTATATTTCATGAAATTGTAAATGGGGTTCTTTTAATTTCTCTCACTGATGGTGTGTTATTAGCGTGTAGAAACACAAAAGATTGTTTATTTTCTATCCTGCAACTTTACTGAATGCTTATTAGTGCTAACAGTTTTTCTGGTGGAGTCTTAAGGATTTTCTATATATAATACGTTATCTATAAATAGTGAGTTTTACTTCTCTTTCTATTGGAATGGTTTTTCTTTCTTTTTCTTGCTTAAATGCTCAGGCTAGGACTTCCAGTTCTATACTGAATAAAAGTGGCATCCTTGTCTTGTTCCTGATCTTGGAAGAAAATCTTTCAGTTTTTTATCATGGAGTATGTTAGCTGTGGGCCAATCATATATGAACTTTATAATACTGACATATGTTCCCTCTAGACACAGTTTATTGAGACTTTTTATCATGAATGGATGTTGAAATGTTAAATACTTTCTCTGCAGCTGTTGAGATGATCATGATTGTAATCCTTCATTTTGTTAATTTGGTATCACATTGATTACGAGGTGCTGAACCATCTTCGCAGCCCTGGAATAAATCCCATTTGATCATTGCGTGTAATTCTTTTAATGTGTTGTTGAATTCAGTTTGCTAATATTTTAACTGAAGATTTTTGCATCTATGCACATCAGGAATACTGGCCTGTCATTTTCTTTTCTAGTAGTGGCCTAATTTGGTTTTGTATCAGAATAATGCTGTAAAATTAGTTTGGAAGTGTTCCCTCCTCTTCTATTTTTTGGAAGAGTTTGAGAAGAATTGGTATTAATTCTTCCTTAAATGTTGTTAGAATTTGGGCAACCATGAGACAGTCCATTTCCATATAGTCATTCACATTTTGCTCAGTGATTTGTACGAATTCTTTATATATTTCTTTGCCACTTAAATTTGTAGGCGGTCTTTTTATATTGTTATTGTCAGATTTTGGGATTATAGTTATTCAAGCTTAATAACATGAAACAAGGAGTGACCTTCTCTTTTCTATACTTTGAAACAGCTTGTTTACAATTAAAATTATTTATTTGATGAATGTTTGGTGGAACTTGCCTAAGTGAAGACATCTAGACTTGAACTTTACTTTGTGAAAAAATGTTTGATCATAGTCTTTCTTTCATTTCTTCTTGAGCTTGTTTGTATAATATATATTAAGAACTTTATCATTTCAATTAAGTTTTTATAATTTTGGCATAAAATTACCTATATCAAATTATTACCTTTTAAAATGTCTGCAGAAACCATAGTTATGTTTTCCTTTTTCATATTGTTATGGTTTACCTTTGCCTTCTTTAATTTTCTTGACGAGCATTGCTGGCATCATTTTTTATTAATCTTTTTAATAAACCAGCTTCATATTTGTTAATATTTTCCCTCTAGCATCGATTTCTCTTAATCTTTCCTATTTTTCATCTCTTCATAATTTTGTCAATTCTGGATAACTTCTTCAAATCTAACTTCCAGCCTTCTATTTCTCTTTTGCTATGTTTAATCTGTTGTTAAATCATTCAAATGAATTTAAATTTCAATGACTATATTTTATTTTCTTTTTTTTTTCAAATTCTGCTTGAGCATTCTTTACAGTCTGTTTCACTCTTCATACATTTTGGATTTTTGTTGTTGTTGTTGTTAGCATTCTTTACAGCTAAGATCAGAGTTGTAGTTAAAGATGTTTAGCAACTGCTATGATATGGGCACTATGAAATCAAAAAAGATGCTAGTTCCAAGAGGGTTATTAAAAATATGTGACAACTGGCATGGCATGGATATCAAACAATCTAAAGACATACTGGCTCCATCAGAAAGAACGTTAACTATAAAAAAATCATATAACTGTACTAGCATTGTGGATAAGCAACAGCATTTCCTGTAAGAAAGTAAACTTCTCTAGAGAGAATTTGCATTTGGCTTTTTTAGGTGGCTGGGGACACAGGTGCCCAAGATTACTTTAAACTTTGCCTTGAGATTATCTGGGATCTAAAGTTATGTGAATTTCAGCTATCAACCATCCTAATGGCCACCTTTCAGTTCTATGTATTCAGTGGTTACCCTTCCTACCTCTGCTTCGCATCTAGTCTGAGGTAAGTTTACTCTCTGTGAGAATTCTTTCAGGAGATGGATTGATTTCTGGTTTGCTCTAACGAAGGGACCTTTTGGGAAGACCTAGTTTTCAAGGAGGAGTATCTATTAGACTTAGTGCTCTTGGTGGCCCTTGGATTTTGTTTCTTATGCCCTATGTCACTGGAGTCCTGGAAAACTGAAGTAACAATTTATCTTAGGCAGAAGAGCAGAGGCAAAAGCCAATCACATTAAAGGGTCCCAACCATACCACAGATTTTTTTGGCCTGAAACCGTCTTACTTTCCTGCCAGCTTATCAATAAATTTAAGACATTTTAAAAAACTTTATCCATAACTGTTAATTTTTTTTTTAATTGTGGGGGCTAGACATTTCTTTTTCCTATTTTTGGAAATGAAATTCTTGTGATAACATTTTTCTTAATGCAGAGCTGGTTGATCTATGTACTGATTGAACCCAAGACCATGACATTGTTCTGACAGGACTTAATCGAATAAGTTAACTAGATGAGGTATACTAGTTTAAAATGTATTTTGAAGTTTAGTAAAATCCTGACAAAAACAATAAAAAAGCCTTTTACCTTAAAGGGCTTTGTTTTCTTGAAAGGAATATAGTTTGCTTGTAAATTAGTAATTTTTTATGTTGATCAGTGTATAAATGTGGTTGTAAAATTACTTCACATTTAGAGAAAAGATGAAACATGTATCTTAGATGTAAAGGATTATAGTTAGAATTCGTTCATTGATTAACCATTTAAAAAAACTTTCAAACATTGACTTTGATGCTTATTGGTCTGTTTATCATGGCATATGGTTAATTTGTAGATAATTAATGAAACTGTCATTAAATCTCCCCCCAAATGTAGTATTATATTCACAAGAGGTATAGAACCAATTCCCAGGGAGATTTATCAGAGGCACAAGGATTGATTACATGCAAATTAATGAAAGAACGCTAGGCTAAAAGTGTCCAATAAAGTATGGGCTCAAATATCTTCAAAATGGGAATGTGAAATAATTATTGTTGTATTTCCCTTAGTCAATAGTAAACAGTTTGATTCTATAAGTACATTTTACTTGCCCCAAACAACACTGAGAAAACAGAATTAGCTCTCAACACAAAGGAATGTGGATAAAAGATATTCTTTGCTTTATAGTTTAGTGGGCAAATTACAACTCAGGAAAGAATTAGAAGAATGTTGGAACTATTTTAAGGGGGAAAAAAATCAAATTTCCATTCACATTGAGAGGAATTTGAAGAGAGTAGCAAAATAAGTGCTTTATGTTCTGATTTTTTATAAAAGCAAAACTAATCGAATAATTCTGAGCTTTGCAAAACATCTTTATTTGATACAAATCAAATGCCCAGGGTCAGTCTTATGTAGATATGACTTTTGACATAGACATCTAAAGCATATATATGTCCTGATTTCTATTACATATATAAAGCATTTGATTTGTATTATATATAAATATATAAACTTATATTACATAGGTATATAAATTTTATTCAAATCAAGTAAAATAGTCAGCTTTCTGACACACCAGCATATAATTCTTCAGTAAATGTGATGTATCCTTTCTAAAATAAAGATCTTTTTATAAAGGTCAATTTGGATGACTTGTATTCAGGAAACAGAGGTTTTGATTAATGTATTATGGGTCATTGTTGTATTTGCTTTAGTTTATACCGATGACACTTCATATAACTAACAAAGATGCAGCACACAATATTTTCTTTTTGCATGCCTGCCATGAAATCACACCGAAAGCTGATGATAGTCCACTCGACTCTTTGAAAAATTTTTTCTTAAAGCTATTCTGTTCCTTAAGTTTGACCCTGACCATTGGTTCTAGAACAGAATTAAGTTAAACAGCCTAAGACGGTCTTTCCGTATTCAGATATAAGTGCCTATTTTTAAACCCTTGCCCTAAAACCATCTTACAAAGAAAGGAGACAAGGTGATTAGTCATACCTAAAGCCAGACAGAAAAATCTGTTTATTAAGGATTGGCCTGATATTAGATGTTTTTATATTGGGCTCTAATAAATTTCACTTTTCAGTTGCTTTCCTTTGTGAGATGGGGATTGAGTGGGGCAGTTTCCCGTCACGTTGGACCCCCCGTTCCTCAGTTCTCGACCTGGGAATGGTGGATCCCTCCAAGGAACTATCAGCAAGTTTGATCATAAATCACAGAGTCTTCTGTTTACCCCTATGACTGATCTCTAAAAACAGGATCAATGCACTTCCATTCCTGAAAACTGAAAACAAGTATCTAGGAGAGAGTGTGTCAAGAAAGGCAATATTTAAAAAGGTCATATCTTAATTCACCTTAGTTCCCAGAAACAGTACTTATCGCTTTTTGATGAAAACAATTTCATAGCCCTTGATGATTACATTAGAATGTTCCCGCAGCCAGGAACATTAAAGCTAGTTATAGGTTCATTTTTACTCTAAAAATTCTTAGCTTTGCTAAAGCAACATCCCCTTTTCAAGCCTAGGAACAAATACAATGACTGACCAATTTCTTGAATATAGTTGCTCATGTACATACTGATGTGAAAGTGTGTTCAAAAGGTAGCTTCTACCAAAAAGAAGAGTAATATTTTTTCTAAGATGCATGTGTTGCGCTTATAACTTACACAGTAAAAGAAACTAAAAGCAACTAAACTTGTATTTCACTGTCTTTCTTTGTGCCTTCGATTACAATTATATTGCAAACATTCTCTTGCAATTTCATCTGTATAAAATACTAGTAAAATTACATCTTCAATATGAAATCTGAAGGAAAAAACTTTCCATTTTTCTTACTTTAAAATGTACTTCTTACTCCAGAGCCAACCATTTTCTAAAATATGTAGTTTGGAGAAACAGCATTGACAACTTCTTACATAAAAAACTTGGATGAATGCAAACTTTGAGTGATTTCCGGGTTAATCTAATTTATTTAAATTAGCTTTATTTAATTACACTTACAGCTGTTCTGTGCCCTGAACATAACCCGAGGGACTATTTAAAGTTCTTAAGCCTAAATGTCATGTTTTATCACTATGTCGTATGTAGTAAACCAGAAAAAACTTTTTCTTGCTCACTGGGTAGTACTTCAAGAATGCAGCATTGTTTTCCTTCTTTTTTTCCTCCTCTGACATAATAGTAATAGAGCTAAAAGTAGAACTGACATTCATCTGAACGTTGTTCATGTCGTAATTCAAACCATAGAAATCCCCTTGTTTAGAGAGGTCTCTTCTCTACAATGGCTTCGATTACCATCTGTAACCAGTGTTTTCAAAATCCTTATGGGCAGCCCAGATTTATCTTTAGTGCTCTAGACTCATACATACGTTCGATGTCAAGTGAACATCTCCTCTTAAATAGTTCATGTGCCCAAAGTGGAATGTATCATCTTTCCTTCAAGGTCATTTTGCTCTATTCTAACATCACCTAATGGGGCTTCACTTACTATTGAGGCTACTGGTTATCAAATGACTTTTGAGACAAGATGGCTTAGATCAGACATCGCCTCTTTCCTTACATAAAACCAACTTCCAGTTTGACATACTGGAAAAAGCCTGGACTCTAGAATCAGTCAATCGGGGCTTGCATCCCAGCCCTACTGCTAGTGACCAAGTGATTTGGGGCAAATTATTTCTGGAAACCTTAGTTTACTCATCCATAATAAAAATAACATTAAACTTCTTGGTGATAACAAGAGAATTCAAAGACAAAAATACATGTGAAAGTTTGATGTAAGACAAAAAGCCGTGTGTAAATATTAATAATTTCTATTTAGTGTATTCCTAAGATAATTCAATGTGGAAGAAAGGCTTAAAGGCAAAATAAACCATCTTAGTTTATAAAACAATGGTACACAAGCCATCACCAGCACAGTCACATAATGCAATTTGAAATATCATGGGGACTTGCTCAATGCTAGTGCCACAGATATTTGTGAACTAAGTGAATACATATATATCAGAAATACATGATATACGTACATATGATATTTAGAATAAGAAGGCTACTTTTCGTGGTAACATATAAATCCTTTCAGTTTAGTAAAAATTAATGAAAAACTGACTTGCATTTAAGCAGAAGTCAGAAAAATTACTTGCCTAATTTACAATTAGGAAATGGCTTAGGGCTTGAGAAAAACCAGGATCGAGATGTAATTGTCCTCAAAATTTGGCCTTTCTTCTCAAAAGGATATTCCAGTACAATTAAATTTAAATGCAATTCTGTCCTAGGCTCCTTTATTAAGCCACCAAATCAGCCCAGGAGGTTCACCTCCTCATGCCCTGAGCTGGCGTGTGAGTGGTTTGGATGACACTGTTCTCTGAGAGTATGATTTTATGTCATGACTGCCTTTAAAGTGGAAGATCTGGCAAGTTCCCTGATGACCTTGTCTCAGCATGCTTCAATATTTCTTAAACTGCTCAGAAACTTCTACATCCGTATGATGTTGGTCTGATCAGATGTCTGATCAGAGCATCACTTTAATAAGTATGTAATCCAGGAACATACACAGTCACTGGGCCCTTTCTATTTGAAAAGTAACTAATGGCAGTATTTGAGAGGAAAATTTTAATCTTTTCCTCCCAATAAAGCAATCCAAGGTCGCCTGTGCTATGCATTCAAATGCTTGTATCACGTACACATCCAAAACATCCACAATCCAATTTTCATTGTACTGTCATTGAACTTGTTTGTACAGCTAGTTTAATCTCAGGTTCAAATCTTTACCCACCCCACCTCCCCACCCCCCAACATCTGAGGGCTGACAGTTTTATCTCCTTACTGCAATATGTCAGTCCTCTGCAAGAAAGATGTAGCGAGTACCTTAACATCTTGGGGACAATTACTCTTTCAATAATTTGCAACACTAATGATACTTTTCCAGTTTTTTATGATACAAGTGTTTTATGTTTTATTAGTTTGCACTTGGTCTTTTCTCTGATATTTTTCCTCCCATCTGAGATTTTACAGGTCTACTGCTTGTACTGTTCCGGTGAAGAATATATTCTACACCAAAAGAAGGAAAATGATTATGGTAATACTGAAAAGGCCAGATGTTGGCCTTTATAAAAAAAATATATTATTATAAAAATTGGTTTGTGCTTTCCTAGAAAAGAAGCTTCAGTAATAAGTAGAATGAGGCTAGCTATGGAATATGTGCCTCAAGGGTATATACAAACTCAGATGACTGCTGGAGGCTAGTGTATCTTTGAGAGACTGGGTCAGAGCAGTCAAGTGTCCTCAGTAATAAGTTCCGGGACCTGGTCCTACGCGGGATCCAAATCCTCTAGGTTGAGAGAACAGGAAAAACAGTCCAATATGTCATCATAAGATGAAGCTGTTATGACTGTTTCCGTCCCTTAAGTTTTGCCATTTCTAGAATGTCATATAAATGGAATCGCACACCTTGGGAGTCTGGCTTATTTTACTTAGAAAAACATGCTAAGAGTCACCACGTGGTTGCATGAATCAGAGTTTTCTTTTCCTTTTTATTGTTGAGTTGCGTTCCAGCCAATGAATGCACCACAGTTTATTTATCTATTCACTTGCTGAAGGGCACCTGGGTTGTCTCCAGTTTTTTGCGATTATGAATAATGCTGTTATCAAACTTCATACATAGGTTCTTGTGTGAACATAAGTTTTCATTTCACTTAGGTAAATACCTAGGAGTAGGACTGCTGGGTCATGAGGTAAATGTATATTGAACCTTACAAGAAACTGCCAAAATGTTTTCCAATGTGGCTGCATTAGTTTCCCTTCTAACAGCAACGAAGAAGTATTTTTAATTCTCTGTATTCTCACTAGCATGTGATACTGTCAATCTCTTTAAAAAAATTTCGCCATTCTAGGATAAGTAAACTGTGATACACACACACACACACACACACACACACACACACACACACACACAGGGATATTATTCAGCTTCAGAAAAGAAAGAGGTCCTGTCATTTGCAACAACATGTATGAACTGGGAGGATATTATGCTAAGTGAAATCAGCCAGACACAGAAGAAGGGACCTGTGCAATCTCGCTTACTAGTAGGAGCTAACAAAGTTGAATACACAGGAGCAGAGCGGTGGTTACCATGGGCAGGAGGTGGGGAAACGGGATGATGTCAGTCAAAGGGGTGCTGAGTGGCAGTGACGCAGGGTGAGTAAGTCCAGAGATCTGATGGACAGCATGGGGACGATAGTTAATCATGCCGCATCGTATCCTGGAAATGTGCCGAGAGTGAATTTTAGTTGCTCTTGCCACACCCACACACACACACAAGGATAACTGTGTGAGGAGATGGATATGTTAATTAGATTGACTAGTAATCATGACACTATATGTATTTCAAAACATCATGATGTATATACACTTTATATATAATTTGTATGAAAAATATTTAGCCAGTCTGATAAGCGTGTAGTAGTATCTTATGGTTTTAATTTATACTTCTTCGAAGGTTAATGATGCAGAGCATCTTTTCATATGCTTATTTGCCATCCATATATTTTCCTTGGTGAAATAAATGTCTGTTCAGATTTGTACTTTTTATTGACTGGTTGTTTATTTCTTGTTGAGTTTTAAGGGTTCTTTATATATTCTAGTTACGTGTCCCTCAAATGTAATCTGATTTGGAAATACAATTAATTCTTGAACTATGTGGGTTTGAAGTGTATGGGTCCATTTATACGTGGATCTGTGCATTTCAAGCCGAGTTGTTCAAGGTCAACTAGTGGTTAGAAACCTGCATATGCGAAGGGCAGACCTAAGTTGTGCGTGGATTTTCCACTGTGCAGGTGAACTGGCCCCCTGACCCCCACTCTGCTCAAAGGTCAACTGTAATGTCTCCCTGTTTGCGGCTTTTCTTTTCATTCTCTTAATAGCATCTTTCAAAGAGTAACAGTTTAAATGGTGACACGGTCCACTTTGTCAATTTTTTCATGGCTTGTGTTTTGGAGTAGAACCTAAAAGTTCACCAAACCCAAGCCACACAGACTTTTATTCTATGAATTTTTCTAGAAGTTTTATAGTTTTATGCTGTATATTTAGGTCTGTAGTCGATTTTGAGTTAATTTTTGCATGCGTGTGAGAGCTGTCACGGTTTATTGTTCTGCATGTGGATATCTAACTGCTCCACCACCAGCTGTTAGGAGGATTCTCCTTCCTCCACCGACTTGCTTGCGCACTTTTGTCAAAAATCAGTTGACTTTATTTATGTGGGATTATTTCTGGGCTCTTTTGTTTCACAGACATGCTTACCCTTTTGCCAAAACTATACGGTTTTGATCACTGTACCTTACAGCAAATCTTAAAATGAGGCAACAATGGCAGGTGTGCCTCCGAGATGTGTGAGTCCCTTGACTTTACTCTTCCTTTGAGAATTATTTTGACTATTCCAGTTCCTTTGTCTTTCCATATAAATTTTAGAATTGACTTATTATCTTCAAAGAAGCTTGTTGGTATTTTGATTACAATTGATTTGAATCTAGAGATTGAACAGGGGAGCACTGACTCTTCACACTATTGAATCTTTCAATCTATGAAAATGACATGTCACCATTTGTACACATCTTTGATTTCTTACATTAGTAGTCTGTAGCTTTCAGCACACAGGTCTTGCACATATTTGGTCAGTTACTTCATTGTTTTGGGTTTTACTGTAAATGAGATTGTTTTTCAAACAAAGAAATCTAAATGTTCATTTCTGGTATACAGGTATGACAGACTGACATCCATATATTGTCTTTGTACTCTGTGACATCTCTAAAGTCACTTCTTTAGGATCTTCTACATAGAAAACAATGTCGTCTGTAAAGACTATTATTTGGCTCACAAAATCATAAACAAACTTCCAAGTTCTTGTTCACATAGAGAAAACTAGTTCTTCCAGTCACTTCACCTACAACAACTTCCTTACATATGTATAATGCATTTATCACAGTATAACATAATGATTTATTTATTTTTCTACCTATAGTTGTTGTCTTTTCATTCCAAGCATGTTTGAAAGTATCAGACATAAGAGGAATGCACTGAGTGTTTATTTTTATAAAGGATGGAGAAAAGAAGTCAAGGAAGGAAAGAAGGAAAAGCAAATGAGGCCACAAATTTACAGATTACTAATCAGAGGTGCAAAAAAATATATAGCTTTTTTTCTAGAACCGACCTATTAATCCTCCTCATGACAGATTAGATGCTAGGGCTTGAGAGAGGGGAGAAAGACATTAAACCATCTCTTCTAGTTTAAACTATTTCATTCAGGCAACTTAATACGTTTGGGTAATGTTCGGTCTTTCAGATGTTTTCCTTCATCCCTCTCCCCCCATGATGTGATCTGGGATGGCGGTACACCCAGGCCCTCATGCTGAAGAGGTGCCTGGCATTCGAGCACTGGAACCTTAGGCTGTTTCATTGTTCACCTCTGGCCTTTTCCATGGTGGCCCCTGTTTGCCTTGTGGTAACTGCTCTACTGGCACCATATACTCAAGTCTTGACTAAGGTCTGTAGCTGACAGCCTGAAGTCTGTATTTTCTCTTGTCTTACGTAGCCAGTGCCTTGGGTTCTCCTTTGAATTCCAACCCAAGTCTTCCTGGCCCTGAAGGCTTGAGCTACATTTTCTTTCTGGTCTCTGGCTTAGGCATTGTGCACCCCACAATCCCTGTGGAGGTCATCCTCTGCCTATCCTTGGCTGCCTTTGTGGAAGGTCTAACACCTTACTCCTCACTTTCCCCTACCCCATAGGTTAAAGGGGAACTTCTGAGTTTTTTCCATACCACTTGGGAGCCAAAGCAGACTCAAGAGGTCTCTTCTCTGCCTACCCATAGTACATGGTGTATATATTATAGCCCCATGCCCCATGGTGGATGAGATCAGGAGAGAACGCGACATTCATACAGTTCCATTTGGAGTCTTTTTATGACATGTTGGAACTAGAGAGCGGATTTCAGAATGGAATGGAGGTGCAGCTTTGCAACTGGATTGGTTATTTTTAATTTTTTTTTTTTTTTGGTGATACTAACCATCTCTTTACCCCACTCTGGCAGAGAGTGCAATGGTAATACAACTTGACATAATAAGATCTAGAAGGACAAGTGCTCAACTCATCAAGCAAATGAAAAATGTAGCTCTAATTCATCACTGTAATGTGGATGTGGCTGAAGCTATAAACACGGGAGAATTTGTTGAGAAATGTACTTTTCTTTTTTACGTCTGGCACTGGATTTCAAATCGTTCCACTTTAGCTGTTACATAAATCACTCTCTCTTTGCCATATCTTACTATAGCTAATGACTCCACTGTGTAATGTGCCACTTTCCAACAGTCAGTGGTCCCCATTCTCAGGGTTTAACTCCTAGAATTTTTTCCCTCTCAACTATCAAAAGGTTAAAAGAATGGCGTTGGAAGTATTTTAGATGGTGTGTGTGTGTGTGTGTGTGTGTGTGTGTATACATATATATATATATACACACACACACACGCATATATATATATGTGTATATATACATACATGCATATATATATATGTATAGCTGGGCAGCTCATAGTTATCTCATTTCCTATTATACTGTATGAAGGATAATACTGATTCGTATATTTTCATGGAGTCTCTGGATTCTATTATTACTATTACTCAAAACTCAAGGACTCATGAAAAATTTCCCCAAACACATTCGCCTCCATCTTTTAGTCCATAAGGTTCAATTTTCCAGTCCTCAAACCTCAGCTTCCTGCTCTGCTATTGCTTGAGGTGGTGCTCTTCCGTGATCAAAAACTTTTTCAAATGTTATGCATTGCTCCCTTTAAGTGTAGCACAGCATATTAACTTTGTGTTTCTGTGACATTAACTTTACTAAACTGCCCGGGTTCTGTTACATTAGGCCATTAGCCTGTTCGAGTCAGTGCCGACCTCTTTTCGCAAGCCCCCTTCTTTTCCTGCAGACACGCAGAATCCCCCTGTTCTGTGTAAATGTTGCCGAGGGAGTTTACAGCCACATTAGGGGAGACAGTGTGATTTCAGAGGCTCCCGCAATACAGCTAATTAGATTCAGGACAGAAAGTGATCTCTCGACTGGTTCTAGTTGCACTGAAGTCTTAATGTGATTATTAGGGAGCAGGTGGCTGACCTGGCCCCTTTTAGATGACATTTTTAAAACTGAAGAGGACCATATACGTTGACTGTTCTAGCACTTCCAAAAGTGTAGGTTGTGTGCTGCCTGTAGTTTATGGGGTAGTTTTCGGTGGTACAGGATAAAACATCTTCATCTTGGCATTTATGTTCCTTACCATTGCATAATCACCCTGAGTGACAGAAAGTCTAGGAAGACGGGAAAGGAAAAAGAGATGGGAAGGAAGAAGAAAAAAGGCCAGGAAATTCATCTAGAACTAGGGAAGAGGTGTCTCACTCCCAGGATACTAGTGATTGGGAGAGAGAAAGAGAGAGAGAGAGAAAGAGAGGGAGAGAGAGAGGGAGGGAGGGAGGGAGGGAGGGAGGGAGACACCATGCAAGGGAGAAGGAGGGAGACAGGCTCCAGTGATTCATATTGACATCTTAGTACCCTCGGGATTCTGGCTGTAGAAATCGCCCCAAACTTCACTGAGAGCAGAAAAGAATGCTTGGGAAGGCATATAGAATAGAAAATGAGAAGGTATACAAAATAGAAAATGAGTAATAATGCTTCCAGAGACAGAGAGACAGAGAAATAGATATAGGAAATGAAATTAATAGTAGGAGATTTGGAATTTCTGGTAAATAGAGAGGCTCCATGGGGGAGCCAGCAGGCTGATGACCTAATAACAAGAAAAGATGGTCAAGGGTATGGTGAACGGAGCCCTGGACTAGAAAATGGAACACTGAAATTGCCTTCCCAATGAGTAATGAAACCACTCTAAAAGCCGAAGCAAATCAGTCTGTCTCCTCTGCTATAATTAGAGATTATAATAATTAGAGGTTATAATAATTTCCTGCTTATGATGATGATATTGGTTTTTCCTCTTATGACTGGGACACAGGTTTCCTTTGAAGTCAATTAATTAAAATAAAAAAGGAAAAAATTTTACAGGTCAGAATTGATATTGAAAGGCAGGTTAGATACAGTACATTATGATGTAGTGAATAAGCATATGAATCCTAAAAAATGGGCAGTCTGGATTGGCGTCCAGGTTCTGCCATTTACTGACTGTGTAATTCCGGTTCTGCATCCGCTTAATATCATGGTAGTACCTACAGCGGAGTGTTGATGTGAAAATTAAATGAGCTAATATATCTAACATTTTAGAAAAGCCTCTGGTGTATTTGCGTGTATTATTTTTATATTTGAACATGAATATGACAAAAACGATTTCAAAGTTACTAGAATAGACAACTCTCTGCCCATATGTCCTTACTTCACAGAGATTTGGAAGCTATTCAGGCTGTCCAACTCCTGAGTGCCACAACTTAGATCAGAACCTGATTTTACGGAGTCCCACTCCCATCTTCTCATGTCACCTCTTTGTTTTTCATCAGTGTTTTTCACATTGCCGCCGCCACATGAAAGGCAAAAAAAAAAAAAAAAGCACCGTGCCATATGAAGGTCAATGTACAAGGAGGAGTGTGCCTTGTTAGAATACCATCACGAAAAGAAAAATTGCAAAAATAGTCATTTTATACAAGAATCTCAGATTTTTTCGATCACCTAAAACATGATAATTATTACTGTTCCTGGTGTTCAGAGGACATGGAAAAGTGACTGGGTGGCTGGCCAGTAAGAGATAAAGACAGCAACGGTGTCTCTTCTCCCAGCTGTGGATAACTTTGCAAGGTGGATAACCTACGATCCACGGTGACCTCATGGATTCATAAAAGATCCCACAATTCCTGACTCTTCATTTGCAATATTAACAAAAAGGTCAAAGAATCTTTCTATAACCATGCATTTTTTAATGATTAGGTCAATTAGAAAGTTGCATTCCATTAGTTCATTCATTTTAGTGAGTGCCATTTCGGTTAACACACACATACGCACACACATCGAGTAGGAAGCCACATGAGAGTGAAAATTAATCTTTATATCCCCTAATAATTCACTTTTTTAAAGGGCAATCAGAACATGAACCTCTGTCTTGTGGGGCTAGATGTTTCTTTAAATGAGAACAGTAATTGTGCCCTTGTTAGGAGTTTCTTAAAAGCTTTCGAAAAAATACAATTTGAGATAGATAATGCTGATTAAACACCCTCCCATAAAATAATTGAAAGGGATCAAGTGATAAATGAAATGAATGATGCTTTATCAAAGCAAATGGTGATAAACTGAAGACCTGTGCTGTTGCTTACACTGGCACTTCTGTAAACTGGTCAGCCTATTTATAATTGTGTTTCAGTGTTTTGCAAACCAGTCATTTATACTAACTGTAACACTAAAGTGATAAATCAGAAAGAAGCAGTTGTTTAATCAGCAGATAAGCAGTGTTGCAGCTCAAATCAAATGGAGAGTCATTCCGTTTCTTTTCCATGCTAATAATCAAGGCATGGACGGATCATTTGGTTTGAAGGGAAATTTGCCAAATACGAGCCACTCATACATATAATTATTCTTATATTTCCTTTTCTTTCTTTTTAAAGAAGGTTT
>NW_011889140.1:688049-690388 GCF_000151845.1 Pteropus vampyrus
CCATTCAATATACTACTAGAAGTTCTAAACAGAATGATTAGGAAAGAAAAAGAAATAGTAGGCATGCAAATCATGACAGAAATAAAATTATGTTTGGAGATGAATGATCTTAAATGTAGAAAACTTTTAATATATCTCAAAAAACTATTAGAATAAATGATTTCAGTAAAGTTGCAGGATACAAAATCAACATACAAAAATCAGTTGTGTTTCTATATACTAACAAGGAACTATATGAAAAAGAAATTAAGAAAATAAGCCCATTTACAATGGCATAAAAAGAATAACATACTTAGGCTTAACCAGTGAAATGTAAACTTGTACGCTGAAACTACAAAATATTGATAAGAGAAACTGAAGAAAACATAAATAGAATAATATCCCACGTTCACTTATTGGAAGAATTAATTTTGTTAAATTGCTCAAACTACCCAAGTGATAAACAGATTCAACACAATCCTTATCAAAAATCCAATGACACTTTTCACAGAAATTGCAAAAAAAAATTCTTAACATTTGTATGGAGCCACAAAAAAATCCCAAAATAACAAAAACAGTCTTAAGAAAGAACAAAGCTGGAAATATATTTTCTGCTTTTAAAATATTTTCTACGGGAATTAAAACAGTATAGTACTGGCGAAAATAAAAAAAGAGACATATAGACCAATGGAACAGAATAGAAAGTCCGGAAATAAACCCATACATATACAGTAAACTGATCTGTGATAAAGATGCCAAGAATATACAATGGAGAAAGGATATTCTCTTCAACAAATGGTGCTAGGAAAACTAGCTATCTACATGGAAAAAAAAAACAAAAAACAAAAAAACGAAATTGGAGCCCTATCTTAAACTGCACATAAAAAGAACTAAAAATTAATTATAGACTTAAACATGTGATCTGAAACTATAAAAATCCTAGAAGAAAATATAGGACAAATCTTCACGACATTGGTCTTGGCAATGAATTCCTAGGTGAGACAGCACAGCGCAAGCAACAAAGAAATAGACGAGTAGGACTACGTCGTTCCCTTTACTATACTGCTTCCGTATAGTAAAGGGAACAATCAGCAGAGTGAAAAGACAGTCCACGAAAAACTGTCTTTTCGTGGAAAATAATATTTGTAATCCATATATCTGATAAGAGGCTAATGTCAAAAATAGGTAAGTAAATCCTACAACTAAATAGTAAAAAATATATTTTACTTTTGACCTCTCTTTCAAATAATTTGGGCAGTTTATTTGGAATTACACTTAAACCATGACATTTATATGAAACACTGTTTCCTTAACAGAAATTTCAAAAGGAAAATGAAAACTTACACCTGTGCCAGAAGTTCAGAGCCTATGCATTATCATGGTGCAAATGAATAAAATAGAGTTCATCTGATTGGTTTCTCTAAGTTAAATGCTAGCATTTTAAGTCTATTTATGGACATATAAAGAGAATGTGAAAAAAGGGAAAAAAATGAAAGAAATCGATGTTTCAGAATGTAATTTTTGCCTCGAAATCCTTAGTCCCATCTACTTTTTTCCTTCTATAACTCATTAGTTTCTCTTTTTGCTAGTTTTCAGCTTAGAAGCCACTTTTTCCACATACATACCCAGACTCCTCAAGAGTGAGCTGGCTACTCCACCCGTCTACCTTAACAGTCCTCTGTCAAAGCCCGTGTTGTAACACTTAGAACATTCCTTGCAATAATTTACTTGCTTGTCTATTTCCCCAGTAGAATATCAGTGCTATGGTCTGAATGTGTCACCTCAAAATGTGTATGTTGAAATCCTACACCCCCAAGTTGATGGTGTTAGGTGCAGCCTTGGGTAGGTGAGGAGGTCATGAGGGTGGAGTCCCATGAATGGGATTAGTGCCCTTATAAAAGAGGCCCCAGAGAGCTTTCTTGCCCCTTCCACCAGGTGAGGACTCAACAGGAAGCTACTGCCTATGAACCAGGAGGCAGTCCCTTGTCAGTGACCACATCAAATCTTCTGGTACCATGACCTCACACTCCCCAATCTCCAGACCTGTGAGAAGTCAATTTCTGTTGTTTTTAAGCCACTCAGGTGGTGGTATTCTGTTATAGCGCCCAAACAGACTAAGACAATCACCTCGAAAGCAAGGACAGAATTATGTTCACATCTGTTGTCCCCATGAACTGGCTCAGTGTTTTCTATGGAGTAAGTGCTTCCATGGTAATGCTTTGTGACCAGCTGAAATGGCAGTGATATTGCCGAGAATTAATCACACCATAGTAGGAAGAGTTGAGTCTCTACTGAACATAAGCCTTGAAGACCACTGATTTACAAGACACTCTGAGGAGGCTGAGAGTACTGATTTATCT
>NW_011889140.1:690438-691877 GCF_000151845.1 Pteropus vampyrus
TACTAATAAAAAATATTCATTAATAAACTTCCCATCATTGGTACTGATTCTATTTTATGTATTTCTACAAAATAACTTTATTAATGACTAAATATTAAAGTTTATTTGTACAGCAAAGTTGTATTAGTTAATTCTTTGGTACCATGAAGTGATTTTTTTTCTGGTTCAGAAAATAACTGTCCTTTCCCGGAAGAGTAACGAACTTCCTTTCCACTTTGGGGATTCTCATGTGCTCTTATTTCTAGCTTGATATCAATGTATGTACTATGAAGACTTTTGTTTTGTTTTATTTTTCCTTTGATGTCTATATTCTGGGAGCATGATACAAAGTGATACCCAATGCCTCTGGTTCCACTGTGCACACATTTTTAATCTCTCCTCTGAAAGTGTTTACAATGTTTTACTCTTTTATTTTAAATTTTGTATTTACGTATTTATTACTTATGGGGTTTCGAAAATACCAGAAAGGTAACACAATTACATAAAACAATTAAATGACATAAATACAGTAGAGAAGAAATGAACTTGGAGAAAAGTATGTGAGAAAAAGTAAGAAAATAAAGAAATTAAACAAAACCATAATTGAGACTTTATTACAAAATCATGCCATAAAAAGGGTGGGCAAACTATAGTGCATGGGCTAAATCTACATTAAGCCTCATTTTTTGTTGTTATTGCTGTTAACAAGAGATATACCCTCAAAAAATTTTAAGTGAATCATACAGTATTGTTAACTATAGGCACACTATTCATCTTGTATAACTAAAACTTTATATCCGTTGTCCAGTAACTCTGTATTTTTCCCTCCTCTAACTCATGGCAGCCATCATTCTAATCCCTGTTTCTATGAGTTTGATTATTTTATATACCTCGTATAAGTGGGATTATGCAATTTGTCTTCTGTGACTGGCTTATTTCATGTAGCATAATGTCCTCTAGGCTCATCCATGTTGTCACATATGGCAGGATTTTATTCCTTTTTAAGGCCATTTGCATTCCATTGTATGTATATACCACATTTTCTTTATTTTTTCATCCATTCATAAACTTTTAAGGTGGTTCCATATCTTGGCTATTGTGAATAATGCTGCTATGAACATGAGAATGCAAGTATTTCTTCAAGATCCTGATTTCTATTCTTTTGGACATATACCCAGAAGTGGGCTTGCTAAAACATGTTAGTTCTATTTTTAATTTTTTGAGAAAATGCCATACTGTGTTTTATAGTGGTTGCACCATTTTACATTCTCAGCAACAATGCAAAGGTTCCTATTTCTTTATATTCCTGCCAACACTTATCTTACTTTTTTAATAACAGCCATTCTAACAGGTGTAAGGTGATATCTAATGATTTGCATTTCTTTGATTTTATTTGATGTAAGCAACTTTTAATACACTTGTTGGCCATTTGTATGTCTTCTCTGGAGAAATGTCTATTC
>NW_011889140.1:693067-697348 GCF_000151845.1 Pteropus vampyrus
AAAAAAAAACAAAAAACAAAAAAACGAAATTGGAGCCCTATCTTAAACTGCACATAAAAAGAACTAAAAATTAATTATAGACTTAAACATGTGATCTGAAACTATAAAAATCCTAGAAGAAAATATAGGAAAAATCTTCACGACATTGGTCTTGGCAATGAATTCCTAGGTGAGACAGCACAGCGCAAGCAACAAAGAAATAGACGAGTAGGACTACGTCGTTCCCTTTACTATACTGCTTCCGTATAGTAAAGGGAACAATCAGCAGAGTGAAAAGACAGTCCACGAAAAACTGTCTTTTCGTGGAAAATAATATTTGCAATCCATATATCTGATAAGAGGCTAATGTCAAAAATAGGTAAGTAAATCCTACAACTAAATAGTAAAAAATATATTTTACTTTTGACCTCTCTTTCAAATAATTTGGGCAGTTTATTTGGAATTACACTTAAACCATGACATTTATATGAAACACTGTTTCCTTAACAGAAATTTCAAAAGGAAAATGAAAACTTACACCTGTGCCAGAAGTTCAGAGCCTATGCATTATCATGGTGCAAATGAATAAAATAGAGTTCATCTGATTGGTTTCTCTAAGTTAAATGCTAGCATTTTAAGTCTATTTATGGACATATAAAGAGAATGTGAAAAAAGGGAAAAAAATGAAAGAAATCGATGTTTCAGAATGTAATTTTTGCCTCGAAATCCTTAGTCCCATCTACTTTTTTCCTTCTATAACTCATTAGTTTCTCTTTTTGCTAGTTTTCAGCTTAGAAGCCACTTTTTCCACATACATACCCAGACTCCTCAAGAGTGAGCTGGCTACTCCACCCGTCTACCTTAACAGTCCTCTGTCAAAGCCCGTGTTGTAACACTTAGAACATTCCTTGCAATAATTTACTTGCTTGTCTATTTCCCCAGTAGAATATCAGTGCTATGGTCTGAATGTGTCACCTCAAAATGTGTATGTTGAAATCCTACACCCCCAAGTTGATGGTGTTAGGTGCAGCCTTGGGTAGGTGAGGAGGTCATGAGGGTGGAGTCCCATGAATGGGATTAGTGCCCTTATAAAAGAGGCCCCAGAGAGCTTTCTTGCCCCTTCCACCAGGTGAGGACTCAACAGGAAGCTACTGCCTATGAACCAGGAGGCAGTCCCTTGTCAGTGACCACATCAAATCTTCTGGTACCATGACCTCACACTCCCCAATCTCCAGACCTGTGAGAAGTCAATTTCTGTTGTTTTTAAGCCACTCAGGTGGTGGTATTCTGTTATAGCGCCCAAACAGACTAAGACAATCACCTCGAAAGCAAGGACAGAATTATGTTCACATCTGTTGTCCCCATGAACTGGCTCAGTGTTTTCTATGGAGTAAGTGCTTCCATGGTAATGCTTTGTGACCAGCTGAAATGGCAGTGATATTGCCGAGAATTAATCACACCATAGTAGGAAGAGTTGAGTCTCTACTGAACATAAGCCTTGAAGACCACTGATTTACAAGACACTCTGAGGAGGCTGAGAGTACTGATTTATCTAGTCCATTTTTGCTCTTAAAAGAGTTAAGAGTGAAGGTCTGATTTCCTCTATATGGGACTTTGCCGAAACTGAACAAGGATGTATTATGATTGTTGTCATTTTAGATGGTAGAAAATTCCAATGAGATTTATCCTTTAATATTTAAAAATTTCTACTTATAAGTTTCTCTTTTGACTTCCAGTCCAGATGGCAGAGTAAGTAAAAGCTTTGCTAGCCTCTCACAACCATATCAAAATTACAACTAAACTACAGAATAGCCATCATTGGGAGTCACTTGAAGTCTAGCTGAACAGAAGTTCTACAACTGGTGACACACAAAAGAGGCCACCTTGACACTGGTAAGAAGTGCAGAGACGCAGGATAAGCTGGTCCCACACCCGTGTGTGGTGGTAGAGAATTGGGAGGAGTATCGCGGCTATGAAGATCCCCCCTGGAGGAGTGAGGGGTCCCGGCTAGACACTGGGCTCCCCAGCCCAGGGTTCTAGTGCCAAGAAGAGAAGTCCCACAATCTCTGTTCTTGAGGATAAGTGAAGCGAAGGGCTGAGGGAGCTGAAAACTTTCTTCTTTAGAGGCCTGTGCGTGGACTTACTTGCTGATGGACTCCCTCGCTCTGAACTCCAGTGCTGGAGCAGCAGCTCAACAGGTGCCAGGGACACACGGGGAGGAACTGAATTGTCTGGTTTCAGGGTGAGAGCTGGAGAGGCAGCTTTCTCCCAGACAGAAGTGCTGGCACTGTTCCTTTGTTTGGCTCTCCCCCGCCCAGGTGTGCAGACCCAGGTGGCTGTCATATCTGAGTGTCCATCAGCATAGCTCACACTGCTCGCCCTGCCCTGGTGATTCCCTGAGACCCTGCCCCTTCCAACCTGCAGGCCCACACAGCCACTTCTAGTGAATTTTTTTCCTTACAAACAGCCTGTCTTGGCTGATGTTGCGAACTTTCCTAAAATCCTTCAAAGGTTCATAAAATCGAAACAAGCAGCATCTGGCCTCAGCATGCCCCATATCTCTTGCTCAGCAGCCCCAAGTCCAGTAGTAGTGGCAGCCGGCCTTTGTTTGCGGCTTAGCCTCTTGAGGCACTTTTAAGCCCAGCAGGGGTGGCGGTCACCTTCGGATTGCTTGGTGGCTTATGCCAAGTGGCCCCGGCTTGCACGCCCAGTGGCTGGCTTCAGTCTGAGCTGAAGCACCATCTGGGGTCATATCTGAGGACAACACACCCAAAGGGTAGACAGGGAAGGCACAAAAGCCCCGCTGAAGCGAATCCTGCTCCGTAGGGTCAGCCCTTGCCCAAAAGCTCCTCCACTGTAGTCACCAGCCAGTCCTCACAACCAATCGGCCAGAGAGTCAATTCCTCCCATTGACAAGCAAATATCAATTAAGGCTCAACTTCATCAGAAGGGTACACACAACCCATACAAGGGACATATCTGGAGTACCTGGCTCAGGTGACCAGAGAAGACTGTGCCAACGGGACCCATAGTATACCTGCTTCCTAAAGGCACTCTACTAAAACCGGGAGATGTAGCAGCCCTACCTTATACATAGAAACAAACACAGGGAGGCAGCCAAAATAGAAACACAAAAAATATGCCCCAAATGAAAGAAGAGAACAAAGCTCCAGAAAAAGAACTAAACAAAATGGAGACAAGCAATCTACCAAACAAAACACTTGTAATAAGGGTGCCCAATGAACTCAGGGGAAGTGCAGATGAACTCAGTGAGAACTTTAACAAACGGACAGAAAACATAAAAGTAGAGATAGGAAACACATAAAAGAACCAGTCGGAAATGAAGAATACAATAACTGAAATGAAGAATTCCTTAGGAGAAATCACGACTAGATCAGATGAAGCAGAAGATCCAATCAGTGACTTAGAAGGTAGCAGAAAACACTCAATCCGAACAGCAACAAGAAAAAAAAAAATATGAAAAAAAATGAGGATGGTTTAAGAGGCTTTTGAAACAACATCAAGCATACCAACTTTCACGACATAGGGTTCTCAGAAGGAGAAGAGAGAGCAAGGAATTGAAAAGCTATTTGAAGAAATCATGGCTGAAAGCTTCCTTAACCTGGTGAAGAAAATAGACATACAAGCCCAGGAAGCACAGAGTCCCAAACAATATGAGCCCAAAGAGGCCCACACCAAGACACGTTATAATCAAAATGCCAAAGGTTATGTTTGTAGTAGCACATCTGCTAAATAAAGCCCACTCACTTAAAAGTAGCAAGAGAAAAGTAGTCATTTGCCTACAAGGGAGTTCCCAGAAGACTGTGAGCTAATTTCTCAACAGAAACTTGGCAGGCCAAAAGGTATTGGCAGAAAATATTCAAAGAGGTGAAAAGTAAGGACCTACAATCAAGCTTACTCTACTCGGCAAAGCTATCATTTAGAATCGAAGGATAGGTAAAGGGCTTCCTAGATAAAAAAAAAAAAAAAATCTAAAAGAGTTCATCACCACTAAGCCAGTAATACTATACGTCAACTATAATGTCTTAAAGAAGAAAAAAAAAAAAGAAAAAAAAGAAAAAAGTGTGAATAATAAAATAGTAATATCTGTCTATCTATCAACAATTACTTTAAATACAAATAGATTAAGTGTTCCAACCAAAAAATAAGGTGGTCGAATGGATAGGAAAACAAGACCCTTCCATGTGCTGCCTAGAAGAAACTCACTTCAGATTGAAAGACACAGACTGAAGGTGAAGAGATGGGAAAGGACATTTCATGAAAATGAAAACAAACAATAAA
>NW_011889140.1:698618-711183 GCF_000151845.1 Pteropus vampyrus
TCGAATGGATAGGAAAACAAGACCCTTCCATGTGCTGCCTAGAAGAAACTCACTTCAGATTGAAAGACACAGACTGAAGGTGAAGAGATGGGAAAAGACATTTCATGAAAATGAAAGCAAACAATAAAAAGCTGGGGGTTGTAAAACTCATAATAGACAAAATAGACTTTAAAACAAAAGCTATAACAAGAGACAAAGAAAGACCCAGTTATTCCACTTCTGGGTATTTATCCAAAGAAACTCAAAACACTGCTTTGAAGGGATATGTGAATCCATATATACATTGCAGCATTATTTATAGTAAGACATGGAGGCATCCTGGATGTCCATTAGTGGATAAATGGATAAAGTGTACAAACACACACACACACACACACATACACACACACACGCGTATACATACATAGGCTCTCACACGCACACAATGGAATGTTACTCAGCTATAAAAAGGAAGGAAATCTTGCCATCTGCAACAACATGAATGGACCTAGAAGGTATTATTTTATGTGAAATAAATCAGACAGAGAAAGACAAATGTCAAATGTGGAATCTAGAAACAGGATAAACAAACAAACAGAAACAAGCTCATAGATAGAATTTTGATGGTTGTCAGTTTGTGGGGTGGGGGGACATGTGAAGGGGGAGGAAATTAAGAGGTACAAATTGGTAGTTACAAAACAATCATGGGGATGTAGAGTACAGCACGGGGAATACAGTCAGTAGTATTGTAATAACTATGCGTGGCGTCAGATGGGTACTGGATTTATTGGGGGTGATCACTGCATAAGTTATATAAATGGCTAATCACTGTGTGGTACATCTGAAACTAATATAATACTATATGTCCATTATAATTGAAAAAAGAAAAATGTAAAAATTTTTTTAAACGTTCCTCTTCTATCAGAAGAAGAGAATCATACATTATCTTTTCCCACTTGTTTATTTGCATTTGTGAACTGCTCTTGGTGACACAAAGTCAGAAGTGTGAACCAAGGAGATGAGTTTTACCTGTCTTCTGACCTACAATTAACATTGAACTTGTGCAGAGTCCAGAACATGGGGTAAGATGCCTGGGGACGACCACATTGGGAAAGTATTTCCCCTTCTGTGCCTGCTCCTTCAAACAAACTGAAAAAGAACAGCTTGAACCAACGTTCACATAAATGGGTATTTATTTCATTTGGTTTTCAGATTTTTTTACTTTGGAGAAATAAGAAAAAATGACTCTAAATTGGATGCAATCTTCCTGTGACATGAACAATCTATGGGTGACAGCTGAACTTTTCCCTTGTGAATACTCCTAACAAAAACCTTCATAATTACTTGAATTGGCAGCTGCAGTATTGTTGATAGACAATTCGTGATTTTCATAAATTTGTATTTTTTCTACTCTATTTTTTGAACAAATATTTACTGAATGCCTCCTGTGGTAAAACACAGTCCCAATCATCAAAGGGACTTACTGTTATGATAATTACTGCGTTACACTTGTTACTAAGATATTTTAAAAACGTTAACAGTGTGATAAGAAGATTCTGAGCTGGGTTAGGTATAAAGAAAACAAGGTTTTAAGTTCTCAATTGAAAAGGCTCAAATTCTGAATTTTAAATTAATAAGGATATAGTTTTTCTCAAGTCCAGGAGTCAAAAGAAAAGGCTAAATCTAGGATTCTTTTTAAGATCCTAGTCAAAAAATAAATAATTCTAAAAGGGAATTAAGTCTTGTTTGGAGGTTAATCATGTTCTAAAACCAAATACTGGTTCTTCTTTCTTCTCTATTTGATAAGACTACGCGTATTTCTTTGTTTCATATTCATACATTTTCTTAACAATGGCTATCAGTAATGAATATCGAACTGATTGATATCATCCCTTTCTTTGCTCAGCTTTTGCTTTTTGGAAGCTGAGCGGGTTCCCTGGCTACAGACTGAAAAATGGGAGCTGAAATACAGGACACGAAATATGACAAAAGAACTTTTCCAAGGGCAACAAGCAGGCTTTATTAGCATTCAGCATTTGGAAGCATGCTCATTA
This sequence comes from Pteropus vampyrus, assembly GCF_000151845.1. Lineage (NCBI taxonomy): Eukaryota > Metazoa > Chordata > Mammalia > Chiroptera > Pteropodidae > Pteropus > Pteropus vampyrus. The sequence goes on from NW_011889140.1 coordinate 700,652, forward strand.
CTTTAGCTAGATTAAAATATATATAGGAACCTAAAAATACAATTAAGCAAAGCCTAGGGCAAAGCATTTATAAATATAATGGCTGAAAACAATGAAGATGACTTTGAGACACCTGATCTAGTCAATCTCTCTTTCTAAAGTATTAATTAAAGAAAAGACAGACTTCACATAGCAAACTGCTTAACTTTCTGCAGCATACCTGCAGCTCCAACAACATGAAGCACTGGGATACTCAGCATCTGAATAATGAAGCCTTTTATTATAAAAGGTTTCCTTGATAAGTGTCAAAAATTACATTTCGGATTCTGCTCTATCTCTTGCATCTTTGCTGTAAATTGTCCCCAGATTAGTGTCATTAATCATATTTTGTAGACAAAGAAATGAGGTACACAGTAAAAAGTAATTTTTTAAGATCTTAAAAGTTTGGGAGATAAAAAAGATTTTACTTTAGCAGCATACAGTTCATACTACTCATTTTTAAAAAGTCCATCCCATAATTTACAATCAATTTATGTAAAAACAGTAAGAACTGGATGGAAAATGGTATTTCTCCATTAGCTTTTTTTTATGAATGAGATTGCTGAAATAATTTATCAAAATCACCTACTGCTGTTGCATCTTATACTTTCATTATAAAGGTATTTTTATTTTAATGAACAAGTATATAAAGTTTGCCTGAAGAGTCAATTTTACTGCAAAAAAATAATTGTTCCATATTAACATCTTACATTCCTTTCTGCAAAGCAAACATCCTCCAATATAGAGACTTTACTTAAAGTCATACTCTACTCTTCAGTTGCTGAAGGTATGAGCAAAATGCTTTCTTGCCCACAAGTAGTCAACTTCTTTTTCATTCCTAATGATTGGCTATTGAGGAGAATAAGTTCAGGGCCCTAGTTTTCCACCAACCAGCAATTATAAGTGATGTGAATGGAATTGCTGGTTTGCAAGGGACATCCTTTCTGTCATGCTATCTAGCAATGTCAGCTTAAAAAATACATAAGTAGGTTTGTAAGATAGAAAGAAAACTCTTTCAGAGAAATGAAGAGAGAATAATAAACTAGAAGAGTAAGCCTGTAAACTAATGCTGAATAAAGTGTTCCTTGCTTATTTGGAGGCTGAATTTACATTGTCAATACCTTCAGAATTAAGAGATGAAAATAAAATGTAAAAAATTGATCTCAAGTGGAAAGACAACAGCAAACCTAAAGCTAGCAAAAAAAAAAAAAAAAGATAATATTAAAGTAAAAATTAATAAAAAACAACATAAAATCAATGAACCAAAAGTTATGTGAAAGATCAAAACTGAAAAACCTTTTCTTCTTTAAAAAAGAAGGAAAAAAGAGAGAGAGACTAAAAGAGCTAGTGAGGAATGAAAAAGGAGACAATACTACTGTGCTTATAGAAATAAAAAAAGATTACAAGAAAATACTATTAAAAACTATATGACAAAAAATTTGATAACTTAGATGAAGTGGACAAATTCTTAGAAAAACGTAAACTACTGAAAGTGACTCAAGAAGAAATAGAAAATCTGAATAGTGAGTAACAGGTAAAATGGTGGAATAGTAATGTAAAAAATTCCCCACCGAGAAAAATTCAAGTCCAAATGGTTTTGTTTGTGAATTCTATCAAACACTTAAAGAATTAGTACCAATTATGCACAAACTCTTCCAAAAATAGGAAAGTAGGATGCACTTCCCAACTCATTCTATAAAGCCAGTATTACCTTGATATCAAACCTAAGACATCATAACAACAACAACAAAAGACAGACCAATCTCTCTCAAGAATATACATGCAAAAATCCTCAACAAAATACTAGAAAAAAAAATCCAACAACATATAGCAAGTTCTATACACCAGTACAAGTTGAGATTTCTCCCAGGAATGCAAAGTTGTCTTGTCACCAAAAAATTGGTTAATGCAGAAACTCATTAATGCAATGAAGGACAAAACCATGTGATGCTCCCAATAGACCCAAGGAAGCATTTGACAAAACCCAACATCCTTTATTATAAAAACATTCAACAAAGTAAGAGTACCAGGGAATTTCAACCTGACAAAAGGCATCTATGCAAAACCCACAGCTAACATCATACTTAACATTGAAAAACTAAATTATTCCCCGCTAAGGTCAGGAATAATACAAAGATGTCCATTTTTGCAACTTCTAGTCAATATTCTATTAAAGGTTCTATCTAGAGCAATTAAGCAATATAGTGAAATAAAAGGCATCCAGATTGAAAAGAAGTAAAACGGTCTCTATTTGTAGATGTTATAATCTTGTATATAGGAAATCCTAAGGAATACACTAAAATATTATTAGAAATAATAAATTTGTTCACCAAAGTTGCAAGATTCACATCAATACAAAAATCAATTACATTTCTTTACCAGCAATAACAATTCAAAAACGAAATTAAGAAAACAATTACATTTATAGTAACATCAAGAGAATACTTAGAACAAATTTAACAAAAGATTTATAAAACATACACTCTGAAAAACATAAAACATTGTTGAAATTAAAGAAAATCTAAATAAATGGAAAGGCATCACATGTTCAAACAATAAGAAGAATTTATACTGTAAAGATGGCAATAATCCTCAAACTAATTTACACATTTATTTAATACAGTACTTACCAAAATATCAGCTGGCTTCTTAGCAATTGACAAGCTGATCCTAAAATCCATCTGGAAATTCAAGAGACCAGAAAAAGCTAAAAAAATCTTGTAAAAGAAGAACAAAGTTGGAAGACTCGCACTTCCTGATTTCAAAGTTATTAGAGAGCTACAGAAATCAAGACAGGGTAGTACTTGAAGAAGGATAGACATATAGATTAATGGAATAGAATTGCGAGTACGGAAATAATTCATCACACTTATAGTCAATTGATTTTCCACAAGAGTCCGAATACAATATAATGGGGAAAGAATAGTCTCTTTAACAGAGGTGCTGGGAAAACTGTATATCCACATACCAAAAAATAAGGCCGAACCTCTTCCTCACACTATGCACACAAATTAACTTAAATGGATCAAAAATCTGTCAATATAAGAGCTAAAACTATAAAACTCTTAAAAGAAAATACAGGAGCAAATCTTTGCTACTTTGGAATAGGCAAAGACTTCTTAGATATGACACTCAAAGCGCAAGTGACAAAAGAAAAAAAGGATAAACTGAACATTGAAATTAAAACCTTTTGCGGAAACTATCATGTAAGTGAAAATATGACTCACAAGATGGAGAGAATATTAGCAAATTCTACATCTCATAAGATCTGATAAAGGAAATGTAACCATAATTTATAAATAAATCTTGTATTTCAATAATGAAAAGACAAACAATCCAATTTAAAAATAAGCAAAGCATCTGAACAGACATCTCTGTGAAGAAAATAAATGGCTGATAAGCACATGAAAAGATGCTCAACATCATTAGCCATTAGGAAAATGGGAATCAAAACCACAATGAAATACTACTTCATAGCCAGTAGGATGGCTAAAATAATAATGAAAACAAACAAACAAACAAACAAACATATGCTAAGTGTTGGCAAGGATGTGGTGAAATTGAAACTTCTACACATTGCTGGTCGGAAAGTAAAATGATGCAGCGACTTTGGAAAATAGTTCTCCAGAGTTAAACATATAATATACTGTCACCTAGCAATTTCCCTCCTTGCTACATACCCTAGAGAAATGAAAACATAGTCCCCACAAAAATTTGTATGTGAATGTCCACAGAAGTTTTATTTGTATTAGCTCCAATGTAAAAACAACCAATGTCCATTAACCAATAAATGGATAAAGAAAATGTGAAACGGCTATACAATGGAATATTATTTGGCTATAAAAAGTAATGAACTACTAATATGTAATCTCTGACATGGATAAAACTTTTCAACATTATGATTAATAAAATAAATCAGTCATAAAAGACCATATACTAAATGATTCCGTTTATATGAAATGTCAGGACAGGTGAATCTATAGTGACCAAAGTATATTGATGGTCGTCTACAACAGCAAGATGTGGTGTTTGAGAAAAATGGGAAGTTACTGATAATGGTACAGGGTTTCTTTTTAGGGTGATGAAATGGTCTAAAATTGTTTGTGCTAATGGCTAAACAACTCTGTGAATATGCTAAAAAAACAATGAACTATACGCTGTATGAATTGCATCATGTGATCTCTATCCTTCTCTTTCTCTCTTTCTTTCTAGCTAGCCATCTGATCCAGTTCAGAAATTCTACAGTGGAATTTGAAAGAAACAAATGCTAAATGAAAATACCTTGAAAAACAACTTCCACAGCTTAGGGATTCCAGAATTCCTACAGATAAAACTCCTATGAAGAAAAGCTCGCCAACTATAATTACAAAACATTTGAGGAAACAACCCACCAAAGAAAAGTCAACTGCACACTCCACACACAGAACAGTATAACCACCAAGAGTACTGTATATCTGAATAAAGTTCATTCTGAAAATGAAAAAGTCATTTAAATATGACAGTGAATTTGTTGAATAACAGATCGAACATAGTTGAATCCATGTTTCATACAATGAGGAAACAAAAATCAGTAAGCGAAGAGATGACTTGACAGACTTGGGCCAATGTGTGTTTATAGATATTTTGATAAAACAGATATTCTTTTCCAGAACACATGCAACATCTATCAATATTATACATATACTATGGCAAAAGCAAGTGTTGATGAACCTGCATCAGGCACAGAGTAGCTACAGAACTCTTTTTAGGTCCTGTGGCCAGTAAACAGTGCATCATGTTTGAACCCAGATACTCTAGTTCTTAATCACCAGATCATATTGAATATAAGATGCCTTAATTTGACAAATGGTGTCTGCCAACAACTTATACAAATATCCTAATTGATGATTAAATGTTATATATAATCTTAAAGTCATGTATACGACAAGATACCTACTTTAATACTTTCTTTTCAAATAATAGTATATGTCAATTAGGTCAAGATAGGTAGTTGTATTGATCAGAACTTCTGTGTTCTGATTTTTTTTCTGCTTGTTTGTCAGCCCTTGAGAGACATGAATTAAAGTTCTCAACTATAATTTGATAGTGGCTTAGTTAATTTCTTCTTTTTGTTCTATTAACTCTTCTTTCTAGTGATATCAAACTAAGTTTTTATAGGAATGCCCTCCTTTATCTTTGGTCCACCCAAGCACCTAGATTTTATTGTTCCAAGAAATAGCTACACCTGCTATTTATATCGCTTCCTGTCCCTTCCCTTAATTTGCTCTCAACTGCACTAAATTTGAAAGATATTCTTTTTGTATGTTGGACTTATGGCTATGTCCTACTTTCACTGATGATAGTGTGGGATTTCTTATTTTATTTTTGTGGGTTTTAGAGGGCTTCAGTAAATGTCTTAATAGTATGGGCTTCAGAGTTGCAGATATAAATTTGAGGGCAGAAGAACACTAAAAGTAGACTAGAGCATTATTGGCTACTAGTGAGGTCCTACCTCTCCAAAATTACAGAAATTTCCTGCTTTGAGCTGTTTCTGCCATGGCTTTAGATGGAAATATGTTACAGGGAGTCTGGGCAGTTGGGAACTGATATTTTATTTTATCACTTTAATGAAAGGCAAGAATGGTTTATACAGAGCATCATTTAGACATTATTCCCATTTCACTCAATTTATAAATTATAAGCATGTATTCATATTCCTATAAAAGAACTGCACTAGTGGATTTATTTTGCTAGTATGCACTGCATGATTCCTTATGGAATGCAGGGAGCAGAGTGTTATCGTAGCACACCTGAACGCATTTTATGAGTTCCTATCCACGTTCTCCAGGAAGAAACTAAAGTTTTCATTATTAGAGTTACAATATGTTCTTCTAAACCAGATGTATACTATTTTGCTGAGTTGGGTCATCAGTGGAAGGTATGTAACATCCATCTTGTAACCAACTCTAGTCAGACCCTTTAATTAATGGCTGGGGAATCTGCTTTTTTTTTTTTTTAAAGGAAAAAATTTAATTGTGGTTCAAATTAAACAGTCTAATGAAAGTGACCACAAAGCAATTGATCAAAACTAATGGGTGAGTAGTTTTGCTTTAGTTAAATAAACATCTTGTTTGCTTAGCATACATATCTTGAGGGGCTTAATTCAGGTTATTGGTGCATCAGAACCTGTAGAGGAAAAATAGCCAATTATTGTTGGGAATATTTTAAAAAAAGAGAATTGAGCCTAAAAAATTTTAAGTATGTCTTTAACTTTCATATTCAACAAACATTTATAACATTTCTAGTATAGGCTGTATGTTATGGATAAAAATGAATAATACAGCCCATGACAATAGAAGGTAGAACAATGAAAATGAGAATAGCAACTTTTGCCATCTGGAAATAATTATTTTCAATGAACTGTATTCTTCATACTTTTCTTTCAAAACCTCCTTTGTAAATTTTAAGTTATTAACAATTTTTACTTTTTTATAATATGCTGTGTTGATTATTATTATAATTACAACTACAGATTATAATAAGCACTATTATTTAGCTTAACCTAGTATTTACAGCAAGGAATCATTTGAGAGTCTGGGAGGTTCATCACACTGGGATTTGAATTAATAGGATAATTTTCTTAGCCTCTCTTTCTGATATTTAAGTCCTTCTTCTTGATCTCTTATTGTCTCTACCTCAATATAGTAGTTGTGAGTCACACATAGTTATAAGCAGAGTCATTCAAAATTCACTCAAGCTCAGGTCCCCAATTTGTTTGGGGGGATTAAATAACAGATTGAGTTATAGAAAACTAACAATTTAATCTTTTAATTTAATGTCAGGTCAACTTAAAAATAGAAAGTCCTAGGAAGCACTATTTATCTTTTTGAAAGAGTTCTATGGAAAACGGGTGACTTCTCAAATTTTTTTTTTAATGGCAATTAAAAAGACCATCTCCTTCATTTTGTTTATCTAACCTTCCAAACTAAAAGTATCTAAACTGACTGTTGTAGAATGCAAAAATTACCATATAAAAAAGCTGTATTTTATTTAGATGAATTTAATATCAAAATATTTTTTAATTAAAAGGAATAAAAGATTATAGATTTCATTTGGAGAAAAAAATAGTAACCAAAAATATAAGAGAAAAAAACAAAGAAAATACAAAATTTAAAATGACAGATTGCTTACCACAAATGAATCTTTAGAAAGAATTTATGTTAGCTCTGGGTATTTCTTAATGAAGGAGATGGTCTTTTTAAACGTCATTCTACCAAATCTTTGTTTTAAAGTGTCTGCTTTTATAAAAGTTCTCTTGAAAAATGTTGAGTATACTTTACAATAGAAACAAAAATCCACTGAAGATATGGTCATATCAGTTAAGGCCTGGTATTTGCTTTCCATATTCATGTTTAAGCACTTTTTGTAATCCTTGTTTTAATGTTTTCCTATGTTAAAGATAAAAATAAAGATTTACAATATACTTCCACAAACATAAATGATTGCAGCAAATCTTTCTCAACAATTACTTATTGAGCAACCCTATGCGCCAGGCATTGTTGTTGGCACTTGGGATTTGTGAGTGAACAAAACAAGAATCCCGGTCCTGTGGAGCCTATATTCTAGAAGGAAAAACATCATATATAACATGTGATAAGTGAACTTATACAGAACATTAGTTTTATATTTCAAAGAACAAAAGAAAAAGTGAGACATTTAAGGGACGTCAAGAGTATAAGAGGCAGGACAGGAAGTGAGTATAAACAGGGAAGTCCGAGCAGGCCCTATTGAAAGGATGATATTTGGACAAAGACCTGAGGGCGGTAAGGGGATGAGCCATGCAGTAGTCTGGGAGAAGAGCTTTCTAGGCAGAAGGGGCAGTCACTGAAAAGGTTTTTACTCAAAGGCGAAGTTTTCCAGGAACATGAAGGATCCCAGTGTACCTAGAGCAGAGCAATAAAGAAGAATTGTAGGAGTTGAGTTCAGAATACAGGATGTACCAGCGGTGCTCAAACTTCAGTGCACACACCACCACCAGGAGGGCTGTTCAAGATACAGGTCGCTAAGACCCCCTCTCAAAGGCTGCCACCCAGAAGATCTAGAATAAAGCCTAGGACTCTGCATTTCAACTAGCACAACTCACTCGACACTGGAGATTCTAATGCAGGGGCTACTTAGAAAGTACTTTGAGAACTGCTTATAGGCCACTGTAAAAACAGTGACTTCTATTAGGAGTAAATTGAGATTAATTGTAGAGTATTGAGCGGACAAGTGTCATGGCCTGACTTACATACTACACCAATGATTTTGACTTCTGTGTTGAGACTAAATAATAGAGGGTCAATGATAATATCCACTAGGGATATTCCCTTAAGAGAAATCCAGGTGACAGATAATGGTGTCACTCTCAGATGAGAGGGACAGCCAGAGGAGGTGGTGAAATTGGATGTTGGGTAATTTAAAAGTAGGGCCAAAATATTTGGTAACAGTTTTGTGTGTGTGTGTGTGTGTGTGTGTGTGTGTGGAAAATGAGAGAAGAACAAGAGCCGAGAATGACCCCACGTCTTTTACTCTGAACAGGCAGAAGTTTGCAATCGGCAGACCTGTGCAAGGCTGCGAGTGGAGTATATTTAAAGAGAAAGATAAGAAGTTCCATTCTAGAAATACAGACTTTGAGATATCTATAAAACATACGCGTGCAGAGTCAAGTTAGCAACTGCATGACTTTGGAGCTTGAGAAAAGAGGTCTAAACTTGAATAGACATTTGGGACTGATTACCACCATATAGGTAAACGAGGTAAAACAAGAAAATGAATGGAAAAGGGATGAAGTCCAAAGCCTAGTCCAGGGGCTCCCCCGAGTGTGTCGAAAAGGGAAGATGTGAAGAAAATAGGAAAACCATAAGAGTGTTCTACAAGTCCAGTAAGAAAGGTTTATCAAAGAGAAGGGTTCTGCCCAACATGGTGGCAGTCTTGGCTTTGAACCTGTAGCAGCCTAGTTTTTGGTTTCCTCCTCTGAACCAGAAGGAACAGAGCAGGCCTTATTTGTAAATTATTCTGTGTCTGTGTTCTAACTTCTCTGGGGAGTATGCGAGGGACTGCTTACCCTCTAAGATCAGGAACAATGTAAGGATCTCCACTTTTGGCACATTTGTTTAATATACTAGAGGAAGTTCTGATCAGAGCAATTAGGAAAATAATAATAATTAAAAAGAAAATAAATAAATAAAGGGAACCCGAATTAGAAAGGAAGAAGTAAAATTATTTCTCTTAATAGATGGTATAATCTTACACATAGAAACACTGAATTCTTTTGCCAATAAACTGTTAGAACTAATAAATTCAGTGAACTTGCAGAACACAAAATAAACTAGCAAAAATAAGATGTGTTTCTATACACCAGTAATGAACAATCCTATGGGAAATTAAGTAAAAATTCCGTTTAGGATGAAAAGTGTAAAGGGAGTCAAATACATGGTGACGGAAGGAGACTAGACTTTGGGAAGTGAACACACAATAGAGTATAGAGATGTTGTGTTATAAAGTCGTACACCTGAAATTTATATAATGCTATTAACCAATGTTACTCCCAATAAATTTAATAAAAAATTTAAAAATAATGTACTTAGAAATAAACTTATCCAAAAAGGCAAAAGACTAGTATACTGAAACTACAAAACACTGCTAAAGAAATTAAGACACAAATAAAAGTTAAAGACATTCTGTTTCCACAAACCGAAGGGCTTAATATTGCTAAGATGACAGATAATACTACCCAAAGCTATCTAAAGAATTTATATAATACTTATCAAAATCCCTGTGGTGTTTTTTGCAGAAACTGAAAACCTACCCAAAATTCACATGGGATCTTCAAGGTACCCCAAGTAACCAAAACAAACAAACAAAAATCTTGGGGGGGGGGAAAAAAACAACAAAGTTGAAAGACTGACATGTCCCAGTGCAGAAGAACCAGGGGTGTATGTAAGAGAGTTCATAAAGGGCAAAAAGTTCGAGAAAGAATGTGAGGAAGGCAGAAAGAACACCAAGTTGGATTAAGGACAGTGAGAGGCTGCAGCATCAATGAACTGGTTTTCTCAATGGTTACAAAGGGTTGTTGGAATAATATAGGGAGGAGGGAGCTGTAGTGACAGGAGGTGGTGGTTGTGGAACGGAGCTAAGATTTTGGAGGGCATCTAGATATTGGCCATGTGAAGGTCTAGAGTATGGTCATGTGAAAGGCTTATGTGTGAGGCTGGGTGAAGTATAAGATGATTGCAGAAGAGAGGTTTGTGGAATTAGAGACCAGGGGATTGGAAGAATCATCTCTTTGTGTATTCCAACTATAAAATAATATTACCGTAATAAAGGAGCTAAAACTGTAGAGAAATAAAGAGGTTCATAGATAACATCAATACTAAGAAGTGGTGATGAAATCTTATGCTATGGGATATGATCCCAAGTGGGAGAGGTAAGGAGGAGGAAGAATGGTCTGGAAGCTACATTCTAGAGCAGGGACACTTAACTGACCTCTAGGT
>NW_011889140.1:712403-719100 GCF_000151845.1 Pteropus vampyrus
CTTTTAATTTTGAAAAGAATCATGCAAAACATACAGAGCAAGCTCTTTAATTTAGCCGTAGCCATAGATCCATTAGATCCAATATGTTACTTAGCTTTAATCTTATTTAAGAGTTTACTGGGAAGCCTAAATAGTTTTACAAACTTGAGTTTGAAAAACTAATCACATATTTCAAGAGGTAGTGAATTTGTCAAAGATTATGAGATTTTTGTATATATTTCTTTCCCACACAAATCTTAGCAAAAAGCATGAATTTAATGCACATACGCTACTGCCAAGTGACATTCAGGATCTGCTTCCCCAAGTACCTTCCAATTTACCATGTGCCAAAAATATTTCTATGCGTTCATCCCAATTATGTGACAACATCTATTCATACTGTTCAACAAGTAGTTCTGTGTGACGAATGACCACATTGGGTAATGAAATAGGCTGCAGAAACAAGTATTTGTGTGAAAACTAAACACAGTTAAAATGTGCAATAACTTTGTAAGTCAGGGAACTTTAAAATTTTATTATGGAAATCAGTGCTTTGCAGCAAATCATGTTTCTATGGTTTTAATTTTCAAGAGTCTACATTTCAGAAAGTCATAAATAATAGGAACAAGAAGTGGAACAGCATCGATTCACTCCGAGATAGAGAAAAATTAATATCCAAACTATAGGCCTGTCTTCACTAATGAGGGACTGTTAGAAAGGAAGATATAGATTTTTTAAAAATGTATATGCCATAAATGCCTTATTTATATATTATTGCATACAGCTCAGAGGGGCAGTGGAAATCAGAAGGGAATAATTTTTGTTTTTCTGCATACAATTTCAGTCTCTAAATTATGAGACCTAAAAATAAAACCAAGGAATCAGCATCACAAGAAATGAAGTGGGAGTGGGCAACAATCTTTTCCTCAGTAAAAGTGGTAAAATTCTGCAGAAGCACTAAATGGACAAATTGAGCTTTTTCTGGAAATATATATCTGTCAAAATCATTTCATTTTTAAGGAATTCCTGAAAGTGATACATATTTGTCTATCTTGCTGGGTATCTGCTCTTGCGGGGAGGACAGCGATTAAGATGCATAATCTTTCAGCGGTTTATTTGTAAGCTGGTTCTTAATTTCAAACCTGTCAGGGTATTACCATGTTGCTCTGCTGGATATCAAGGACACTTTGGTTAGTCTATCACCTCTGTGCTCAATATTCTCACTGCCATCTACTAAATACCATCATCTTACATTATTTCTTCCTCTCATGGACTCATAGCTCTGGTTTTTTAAATCAGGTAATTCCTTTTACCATCCAATGAAATATTTTTGTTTCCTTAAATATATTTCCTTTTGTGATATATAACTGCCACATTGTTACATGTCACTTACATGTTTTCATCCTCTTCCTGTACATGTTTCATGTTTGTGCCAATAATGAACATTTTACTTTTTAATTTTCTGGAGAGTACTTTGCCTAATTAAAAAGCTGGATTCTGAATTCACATTGTTTTGGTGATCCTGATGCAAAGAATACTGTGAAATGTGGAGTGGTGTGAATTTTAAAATGGCTTTTGATGTAAAAGCTGAAGACAGGTACTAGTTAAAGAATTTACTACAATAGTGGTTCTATTGTACCAAGGAAAAATTAATTGCATAGATGGGACAATCACTGTAATTATATATTAGTTAGGATTATGGCTACAAATAAGTAAAACCCCAATAAATAGTCATGTAAAGAACATGAGATACTGTTAATTTCCTCATAAAACAAAAAGGTCCAGAGGGAGGAGATCAAGGCTGATGCTACCATTTAACAATGTCACTGACCCAAGCTCCTTCCATCTTTCTCTTCCTTGATATGAGGGTCTTCATATTCAGAATTGTTAGCTATGGGCCTCATTGTAATAACATAGGGGGTGGGGAGTGAAACAAAGGTATTAAGTTTTCTCTTTGAGAGTCAAGGACTTTGGACTACATCTCATGGCCCAGAAATGTATCACTCATCATCCTCAGCAGAATTTGGGCTGGAAAACTGAGTATTTTCACTTCTCAGATTCTTCCATCAATAAAGACAATATAGAAGTGGTTTGCTCATAGTTTCTAAGTTTATAGTTTCTAAAGTTCATAGTTTCTAAATTTAACTTCACAGTTCCCTTATGATTATGGCAGATTCACCAAAAATTAATACTCTTCCATTTGTAGGCTTATTGTGGGGGAAATTGCTGCCCAGATAGAGACCACATGTTGCTTACCCCACACCGCTCTCTGTACTCAGGAGTGTCCATATGTCTCATCTTGGAATGCAAGCAGAGGTGATGCGTGTCACTTCTAGATCAGTGTTTTAGGAATGATGATTTTTTTCACACCTGTTGCTATAGATTGAATATTTGTGTCCCCCCCACTCCGACAGATTGATATGTTGAAAACTAACCCCTAATGTGATGGCATGTACAGGTGAGGATTAGGTTATAGAAAAAGAAATTTAAAAACCATATCATTTACAGTAGCATCCAAAAGTCTAAAATACTTAGAAATGAATTATCCAAGTACAGGTAAGCCTTAATACTGAAGACTTTAAAAACAGAGAGATATGTTTTTGATGAATCATAAAATATTGTTAAGATGTTAATTATAAGTTGATCAGCTAACTGAAAGATTTACATAGAGATGAAAATGACTTAAAAGAGTAAAAACAGTATTATGAAAGAACAAAAAGTTGGAGACCTTACATTAACAGTTACCCGAAGTGTGTGTTATTGGTGTAAAGATAGAAGATAAATCAATAGAACATAACAGATTATTTAGAAAGATACCAATTCAACAAGGAAAAGGAAAAACTTTTCAATTAATTATTCTAGAGCAACTGGACATCCATATGAAAAAAAATAAATCTCTATTTCATACTCTACAAAAAAACTAATTTGAGAATAGTTATAGACTAAATGTAAAAACTAAAAGTATCAGGTTTCTAGAAAAAAACCACAGGAAGCTGTGGGTTCCATGATCTTAGATTAAACAATGATTTTTTTAGGTTAAATACAAAGAACACAAATTAAAATAAATCGACAAGTTGATAACTGATAAATTTAACGCCAACAGAATTAAAATCTGTGCTCATCGAAAGACACCATTGAAAAGAAATAGCAGAGTACTGATTGGGGGCTACTATTTTCAATACATTTACCTGGCAAAGGTGGTGTATCCAGGATATATACACCCCTTCTACAAGTCAATAATAAAAGAGAAATTGTTTTTAAATGAGAAAAAGATTTAACAAGATGCTTTGCAATGGAAGTTAATTAGTCATTAAGAAGAAAAAGCACTCAAGATTATCAGACATTAGAGAAGTACGAAATACAACCAAAATTACATATCATTCCTCACTCACTAGGATAAGTAAATTGGATACAACCCAAATGCCTCTCAACAGAAAAATAAATAAAACGGTTGTATTATTCATATAATGGAATAGTATTCAGCAGTAAAAATGAATGACCAGTTAATACATGCCACTACATGGATGTCTCTTAAAAACATTATATAGAAAAAAACAAGCAAAGAAATTTAAACTATATGATTCAACTTAAATGAAATTTTAGAATAGGCAAACCTAATCTATGGTGGTCAAAATCTATGGTGGTTGCTTAGAGGAGAGGAATTGAGAAAAGGGACCTGAGAGAACTTTCTGAGGTGATGGAAATATTCTGTCTTGAAAGCAGAGTAGGTTATATGAGTTCATATACTTGTACATAATTAAACCTTAATGATGATATGTATGGATGAAAAATTACAATGAGAAATATCTTTACCCAATTAGATTGACAGAAATCTGAAAGCTTGATGATATATGCTTCAGTCAAGGCTGTGGGGAATAGATACTCTTGTATACTGAGGTTGAGAATATAAATGCAAATTGACATAATTTCTTGTGGTGAAAATTTGGAAGTAGCTGGAAAGCATTCACATGTATTTACCCTTTGACATGGTATTCCTATCTCTTGGATTCTATTCCAAAGATATGCAGCAAAAATACAAAATAACTGATGAATAAGTTTATTCATTGTGTATTATTTTGAATAGCTAAAAACAGAAATAGCCTAAAACTCCAAAAAAAACCTCCCACTGATCACAATGGATTTATACAGGACACACTATGAAAACTCCTTTAAGCCTTTTCTTAAAAAATGGGGAGCTCTTAACCCAAATAATAGTACAAAGGGAAAGGAAATAATCAAACTTTGGTGGTGAATGTTAAAAGAATGGATGCTTACTCTCAGCACACACAATATGTTCATTCATAATAACACAAATTTTAAAGAATTATAGAATGCTTACAAACCATAGTCAAGAAATTTTACAAATGTAAAGTTTTCATTATCAAGCATAAATAAACTAAAAGGGCAATTCATGATTTAAGAAAAAAGATAGCAGCCACCATTATATTATGAAAAAATAAAAAAATAAATGTAACGGCATGACTACAGAAAATAGCCATTTTGATAGGTAAATGTAGGGGCTACCTCTTTGAAAACAGAGATACATCTGCTGCAAATCAAAGAGAGAGGAAATGCAAACAGACTGAGAGAACAAATACAGAGAGAATTAAAACCATATGAATAATCTTCATGAGATTGGTCGACATATTTGAAAATTTAAACAAACTATTTGGTTTTCAAAAACAGATAAGATGAGCAAAATTTTATGAAAACATAAATAAACAAACATTTTTCAAAGAATGTTTTCAAAAACACAGTCTTTTCAGTTAGGGTAATCAATGATTTGTTTCAACTTAAACTTGTAGTTTTAAGGGACAGACTGCAAAGAATAAGAAGGAACTATTCATAACTCGAACTGGCACAGAAAAGAAACTAATCTAATTTATGAATGTGGCTGCTAAAATCCTAAATAACACAAGAAGCTGAAATCCTGCCATAATGTTTATTAAAGAATAATCCAACATGATCAAATAGTTTATCCCAGAATTACAAGTAAAACTTGTTTTTCTTTCTCTATTTTCTCCCATCTTTTTCAAACTATCTCTGTAGAATATATTAATGAGAAGAGAACTAGAATTTTAAAAAATCACTCTACAGGCAGGTCTTTCTAGGCCATGAATTCTGGAAGAAAAGATTGCAATTGTAATGGACTGGGATAGGAGGTCTTTGGAGCAGTTCAGCCTAGAGGCAGACCCTAAACAAAAAAGCATAGTGGGTATGGACAGGCAACAGAACAAGTGTAGTCATCATATCCTTAAGAATTCTTCAAACTGCAGATACTGCTAATTATAGATAATCACAGGACCCATAGAAATAAAATTGATAATCGATAAGGAATTCACTAAGGAGCTACTGAATACTAACACAAAATTTCTCAAAGGTATTTGATCAGAGGCCTGAACTACTTGTCTAATCACGTTAGCCTACTCCCAGACCTGGCTCAGTTCACAAATGCAGAGCCCCATGAAAAGCAGGAAGCTCACTATACCTCAGGACTGATTCTTTTATTTAATACAAGTGTATACGATAAAAATTCCTCCTAGCTTTTCCTAAAGGAATGTGGAGTTTCATACCTTGGGAAAGGAAATAAATGTTGGTGATGAGTGGGGGGAGACTGGAGGATGCTTATACTAATTTAGCCAACACTATTTTGGGGGAGATTCATAAATACATGATAGTTAGGCTCATAACTCTGGACTATCAGAACAGAAATAAATGGAGTTTCATGTAATACATGGAGTTTTGACTAAGATTATTTTCAGGAGGCATAATGTACACAAAGTTATTTAATAAATATTATCGAAGTTCTTGCATAAATAGAATAGATGCTCTGAACAACTTAAAGAATTATACACTGACTGTCTGACTCATAGAATAAAGGATATTATAAGACAAAGGATAGTGGACCTATCCTTACCAGGCCCACATTGCTACTTCTAAATAGGGTCTAGTATATTTCAACAGACCAATACTAAGCAACAACTAAAAAAATGGGTATATGTTAAAAATAATATTTGTAAAGATACCATGGAAGTCGTTAGAAATCGGTTAATGAAAATTCCACAAAGAGCCCTTCCTGTCTGGGCTGAAAACTGCTAGCCCCTTACTGCCCTGGAGGCATTTACTGATTGCAAGGGCAGGTAAGAAGACACTTGGCCTAGGAAAAGAAAGACATTCTAATGGAGCAAAGAGAAACCAGTAGAATTTTAACAAATGTGATAGATTGGAAACTGGAAGATTCCCAAACAAATGACAAATTTTCATCATGAGATGTTAGCTATAATCTCTGTGCAAGACACTGAGGAGCAGCTAAGAAATTTATAAATGGCAGAGTAAAATCTCTTAAAATGAACAAAAAACGAGTCTTGCTAGAAGCAGGAAGCCTGACATAAATACACAGTGTTTCTCAAGACATTTGCTAGATGTCGAAGCTGTGTAGGGTTAAGACTTAAAGTGCTAAGCTCAAAAATTTCAAAGAACAAAACTGATTCTTGTGTAAATGTAAGGGCTAATGAAATGAGCCTAACCACAATTCAATTAAAAGCCAAGGAGGACTAAATCAGAGGAACAGGGATGAACCAGAATTGGACTAAATTTTACTAAACACAGCAGAAGACAGGATAGGATGAGTGAACCTGAAGATGAGTTACTTGAAAATGTCCAAAACACTAAAAAGAAATAAAATACAGATCAACAGAAAATATCCAAAACAGAAGGT
>NW_011889140.1:720394-731156 GCF_000151845.1 Pteropus vampyrus
GTAAAAAATTATCTAAACTGAAACAGACAAAAAAATAAAAATACAAAAAAGAACATAGGTGATATATGGTATATGGTTAAAAAAATTTTAACAAATGTGAAATTAGAGTCCTAGAAAGGAAAAGAGAAAAAATAGGGAAGAATTGACATTTGAAGAGATAATGGCCTAGAATATTACAAAACTGATAAAAAAAAAAAATCCGTGGCTTCAAGGACAACCACAAACCACAAGTGGAATAAAACAGAAAAAAATCATACCTCTGCTTATCACATTAAAATGTTGAAAAGACAGAGAGAAACTTAAAAATTTCCAGGAGAAAAATACATAATACATTCAAAGGATAAATAAGAAGACACATAGCTGACTTCTCAAAAGAAGCCGTAGAAGACGGTATTAGTTGCTATGGCTGCCATAACGAAGTATCACGGACCAGGTGGCTTAAACAGAAATTTATTTTCTTACAGTTTCAAAGGACAGAAGTACTAGATCAAGATGTCAACAGGGTCGATTTCTTCAGGGGCCTCTCTTCCTGGCTTCTAATAGCTGTCTTCTCTCTGTATCTGTCTTCACATGGTCTTCCCTCTGTGTCTGTGCCCAAATTTCCTCTTCTTATAAGGACACCAGTCATATTGGATGAGAGCCTATCCCAGTAACCTCATTTAACTTGATTATTTTTTTAAATACCCTGTCTCTAAATACAGTCACATTCTGAGATAGTTTGGTTTAGGATGTCAACATAATTCAGCCCATTATAAAGACAGAAGACAAAAGATTGACAGAAAATAACTGCCCATATAGAATACTAATTCCCCCAAAAACTTTCCCTCAAAAATGGAGGTAAAAATAAAGACATTTTCAGAGAAAAATAGAAAAAAAATTAACCATCAGTAGACCCATGATTAAGAAAGTTCTACAGGAGGTCCTCAGGCAAAAGTGCATGATATGGGAGTAGAACATAGTTTAGAAGTTACAGGTACTATTCTTGATCCTGAAAGTTTGTGGTGTGTATATGAATGTTTATTTAAAATGTATAAACAAAAATAGGTAAGAAATGGATGCAATGACTAGTTGACAGTGTGTCATGAAATAAAAATTTTGATTAAATATTATGCATTTGTGAGCCAAATAATAAAAAGAAAATTAAAAACTGAATGCAGGTCAACTAATTCTGAAACTAGTAACTGGATAACAAAACCAAGCAAGATCAACATGAGAAAATGATCTTGCTGAGCCATATCCAATAATATGTAAAAAAGAAAAGAACATGCTCAAGGCATATTCCAGGAATTCAGTAGCACATTAATGGATTAAAGGAGAAAATTATATAATCATTCAATTCAAAGCAGAAATAGTATTTGATAAAATTCATTATTTTTAAAAGTGCTCACAAACTAGAAATAGAGAAGAAAAATTAGTAAGTGATATAAGGACTAGAATGAAGCAGCAAGTTCTCTTTACTTTCAGATAATATGATTATCTCAAAGGTAATTTTTATGCAAATTACTAGAACACTCGGGAGATGATTCGACAGCTGAATATAAGATCGGTATTTAGAAATTTTACTTTTATGAACAAGCAACGAATAGAAAGTGCAAATTAAAAACAAAACTGTGACACTTCCAATTACAATAAAAATAAATCAGGAACATATCTACAAAAGATATTCAGTACCTTTTTGAAGGTACTGAAATTATAAAACTTTATGAAGAGCGTGTAATAATTTTCTATTGCTGTGTAACAAATTACCACAACTTTAGCAGCTTAAAACATCATTTATTACCTGGCATTTCTGGAGATAAAAAACACAGGCATGCTCAGCTGTTTTTTGCTTGGCAATTATCTGGAACTTCTAGAAAAAAATCCACTTCCAAGCTTATGTCAAGCTTATGACAGAACTGAATTCTTTCTGTGAGACTGAGCTCCCTGTTTTCTCATGGGCTGTTGTCTGTGGGGACTGCTCTAGCAACTAGAGGCCGCTCTCAGGCCCTTGCCCTGTGGCTCCCTCCATCTCATCATGGAACCTCCCTCACAATGTCCCTCTCATGCTTTGCACCTCTCTGCTTTCTTCTTTTGCTACCAGGCAAAGAAAACCCTCGGCTCTTAAGAGGCTTCTGTGATTCGGTTAGGCACAACCAGATCATCACCCTACGCGGGCAGCTAATTAGCAACTTCAATTACATCTGCAACATTCCATGGCCATGTAATGGAGCAAAACCTTGGGGTTGAAGTCTGTCTCCTTAAAAAAAAAAAAAAAAAATGAGTGGAGAGATATACCATGTTCATGAAAAGTAAGACTAAGTATTGCAGTGATTCTGTATTTGTGATTTGGTTGAGCTAGAAATAACAGAAAATCTCCAAACATTAAAAAAAACTTAGAGAAAAATAAGCTTTTTTCATTTGTTTCTCACCTTGTCCCATCTTATTAATTTATATCTGTATTTATCTCAATACTACATTGTAGTAATTGTAGCTTTACAGTGTCTTGAAATTAGAATAGTATGAATCTTCAAACTTTATTTTCAAAATTGTTTTGGCTATTCTATAAGAATATGTTTTTAAATTTTTCCTTTTATTTCTCTGTTGCACTGGCTAGGATCTCCTGTACAATTTCAAGTAGAAGTGGGGAGAGTAGACACTGCTGGCATACCAAAAATCTCAAGTAGAAAACGCTAATATTGCAATTAAGCGGGATGTTAGCTATAGGTTTTTGTAGATTTTTATTTCTCGATTGAGTAATTCCCTTCTATTCCAATAGTTTTCTCATAAATGGGTGCTGAATTTTATCAAACGCTTTATTTTACAGTTATTGATAAGTGTATACATTTTAAGTATATATAGTTTTTTTTTATTTTGTTGATGTGGTGAATTACATAGATTAATTCTTGGCTGTTAGCCTTAATTTCTGTCATGAACCCAAAGATACATTATCCTTTCTATATACCGATGTATTTAATTTGCTAATTGAAAAGATTTTAATATCTAGTATTATGAAATATATTGGTCTATAATTTTCTCTTTTTTATAACAACATTGTTAGTTTCTGGCATGCGGGTTATGTAGATCTCATAAAACAAGTTGAGAGTTACTCCTTTTCTTCTCTAAAAGTGTTCATGTGAGTATAATTTCTTATATGTTTGAGAAAATTTATCAGTGAAGTTATCGTTTATATTCCGAACTGCCATGCCAGGCTACAGGTAGCTATTAAAACTCTAGCTGGTTTCTCTTTGTCTCAACAAAGTTCTTCTGCCTATGGCAGGCATTCTTCTTCCTCTGCTCATGCTCTGAGATTCTGCAAATGAGGCAATAATGGAAGAAGTCACTGGTCCCTGCTTACCAACGAAAGACCTCTCTCTCTCTCTTGAATTTTGTTAATTTAGACTTTTGTGCCCCCACAGCCTTTGATGCTGCTAATATATATATATATTAGTTTATCCAGTGTATTCCTTTTGTTACAGCAGGAATGTTGGCCTGTGGTGACCATATAAAACTTTTTCAGAAGCATAACTCCCTATTTAATTTTTTAATTTTTAATTTCAGTAACTTGATTGCCCCCAATTATTTTACGATTTAAAAATTCCTGAACAGGATACTTCCCTTGCTGTTCTAGATCAAATTCTAGGGAAACATCTATAGGTAGATCGGCACAGTGCTTATAAGTTGTCTCTATAGTTCAACCACCTAGGTCCAAATTCTGGATCTACCACTTACTAGCTTTGAGCTTTCTTTTTCTACTTTGCAGAATATGGTTAACAACAGTATCTATTGCATATAATTAAACACAGAGAAAGACTATGAACAATATGTGGCAGAGAGAAAACAGTCAATGAACACTAGCTCTTTTAAAGAAAGACCTAAGATTGAGTCAGTTTAAGGGTCGCCCTAACTATTGATTTCGTATGATTTCCTATCATTTTTATCTGTGAATCCATTCGATAATTTCTTATTCTTTTCATTGTCATTAAATATACTGGATTCAATCTGAAGGTCATCTCTTCCTAAGCACCAACATTATTTGGTCCTATTAGCACCAGATCTCTGTTAAGAATGAGGTTGAAAGTAAGTCCAACAGACCTTGTAGTGATGCTGCATGTTGACTGCCAGTTCATTATGCAGTTTGGAGGGAACAGCAGATTGCAGCTGGTTGGTCAGCCACCTACACTAATCCAAGCCTCGTAAGATTTCAAAGTAATGTTCATTGCAGATATCTATTTTGAATTTACTACATGGCTAATAATGGAGATATTACCTTTATTATTATTATTTTTATCTGATAGCTATTCCTTCAAGCAAATGATCAATGTCAAACAAATCGCTTAGCTGCCTAAAAGGATATTGCTAATATGAAGCTTTCCGCTACCTGAGGCAGAAGAGAAAAGAATGGGATTACGATCGAAGAGAGGTTTGATGGCTGTCATTTCCACGATAGGAATGTTGACAGTGGGGATAAATAACTTCTGGAGAGTGACTTGTTAAACTGGGTTAAAAGAAGATCTGTATGGCATGGCCGAGTCTGATGCCGCCTGCCGATCTGATTATATTTTATTAGTCAGCTGAACTGTATTCCATGATTCAG
Source organism: Pteropus vampyrus (assembly GCF_000151845.1). Classification (NCBI taxonomy): domain Eukaryota; kingdom Metazoa; phylum Chordata; class Mammalia; order Chiroptera; family Pteropodidae; genus Pteropus; species Pteropus vampyrus. The sequence goes on from NW_011889140.1 coordinate 724,968, forward strand.
TTTGTGGCTATCTAAAGGGGTCACAAGCTGCGACAGCTCATATTTCCTGAACGTATTTTGGCAGAAATTGCGGATTGTTTTAAGAGAATGCCAACTAGTGTAAGAGATAAAGACAAAGGGCTTCTTTGTAGTTATTTAACATTATCAAACTACCGGCCGAGGAAAGGCAAACGGTCTCCTTTGTGAGATCCCGGCATAGACTCCAGCACATCAGAGACAAAGCAAGCTCTCTCCACTAGAAAACCACACTTTAGACACACAGGACTCATGCATATATGACCACGAAGGTCTCGTCTTTACATACAGCTTCTCTGAGGAACTCCGCATGGCATTGTTTTGAGATCTCCACCCTTATTTAATCGCAAAAACCTCCCCTGAGTCTTGTCATCAGTCACTTTTTGTATAGTCCTAAAATTATTAACTTAGATCTTTTACATTTCTGGTTACCGTCTTTCCATTCTGGTCTTACTGTTTTCCAATTCTTTGACTCCTCTTTTTTTTTTCCTTTGTCTCTAAGCAATATAAGTGTCCTCCCGGCCACAGGTATCTACCTAATCTACCTATTCCATCTAGATCTCATGGCTAAACAATTTACTTGCCTTCTTAGTAACATTACCAATCCCTTTTCTTTCTTAGCTTTTAGGAACAACTGTCAAATCTTGGATTCACCTAATTTTTTGCTTTTGAAAAGACTGGTGATCCTGTAAACACATGACTTTGGGTGCCAATGCATGGTATTCCATACTTTCACCATTCTTCTCAAGTTCTTCCACGTCATGTCGCCTATATACCCGCTCACGTATATGTACACTTTCAAAAACTGATCTTTTTACCAGTGAAATGAAAAATTATCAGGATTCACTGCTTTCAATTTGGAGTCTGCCTATGGACTTATCAATATGAGAAATAACTTAGCAATGTGATTCAGTCCTGGGTTTTAAGGCTGCAATCGAGCGTGTTCAGCATTGGTTATGTTTGACTTTCAGCAATTACATAAGCCCTCTAATTTTGCTTTCCTTACACACGAACTGATGAAAATAAATGCACTTACTTTCAAGATTGCTTTCAAATAAGAATTTAAAGAAAAAAATATAAACATATATGCATATGTACACACACATCCCTTAGCATGCATATATATGTGTATTTGTGTATACGTACATATATGTGTGTGTGTGTGTGTGTATATATATGTGTGTGTGTGTATATATATATATACACACACACATACGTATTTATATAGCATAGTACTTAGCATAGTACTTCCCAGTTAGTGCGTACTAAATGTTATAAAGTTAATTTCTACTGTTAGATCTACACTCATCCCTGCCTCCTTCTCTCCTGTCAGAAGGATGTGCCTTGTTTTAGCCGAGACTAATTTCTCCATCTTCTCATACTTCAGTGACATTGATACCACATTCCATCAATTCTGCCTCTCAGACTCTGTGTTTTTCAGTCTCTCATTACCTAAATATTCTCTCTCCCCCCAGTAATCTTACCTCTGACCTCTTTTCACAATTATGCTTTCACTAATAGTTAACAATTAGTTAATAGTTAATTAAAAATAGTTATAACTATATACCAATAGCTATATTATGTTATATAATTATGCATATAACTATTACATCACAGCTATTATTATAATTACGTTATATTACAACTAAAATATTACAACTAAATATTCCCTTCTTCATTCCTTTCTTCTACTCCACTTCTACTGCTCCATAAAAAATGACATTTTACAAAATAAGGAATAACTTCCAAATTGTTAAGTCCATAAACATTTAAGGCCACTTTCAGGTTGCCATTCATTGAATTTTTGTGTCTAGCATGGTGCGATGCGGTTTTGTGTACATTTGTACATTTAATTCTCACAACCATGCTACGGGGTAGATACCATTCTTCTCATTTTATAGAGGAAGAAAGAGAAGCTAAGGGGTGTCACTCACTCAATCACCATCATTCACTGAGAGTACCCTATTTGACAGTCCCTGTTCTTGCTTTCCACAGAGCTTAGTTTGGAGAGGGAGAGAAATCATAAACTGGTTGACGAACGATTCTACCATAGCAACTGAGACGAAAGCTGTGGTGGGGAGAGTCCCACGTCTGGCCCCAGGGAGAGCTTGTGTGAAAGGTCAGCATGAACTCTCTGGAGAAGCAATTAAGCTGACAGCCGAAGACCGGGACACGTCTGCCATACAAAGAGAAGTAAAAGAGAGGTCCAGGCAAAGAGAGGTTCAGGTCCAAGGTCATGGCTGGACAAAAGCTTCAGGGGTTGGAGTTTCGTTCTAGTTTCCTCAAGTGGTCAGGCAGTGCTCGCCATGGATCTTCCCTTCCTACGACACTGTACGTACCCATTTTCAAGTAGCGTGACCATAAGCTACCTGAGGACAGGTGTGTAGTCCTTAGCACATACCTAGCATACGATAAATGATAAATAAAAAAGAAATGTTTGTTGAACTACTAGTGGCATTTTATCCTAATGGGCACTGACCTTCTAATTTGGGTTAGGGGGACTGACAGTTTGGACATTTCGAGCAGGGTCTTCACATCCTGTGTGGCCACTACCTGCTTGTCACCATCCTTTTACCTGGTTGGTCTAATGAGTTATGTGCAGTCAACTGCTGGTGTCCAGGTGATTACTGAGGCTTAGAAACTGAGGTCTGTGTGCTAACAATAGTTTCAGCATTACACTATCATCATTACCATTTTGTCAAATGGCCACCAATTAGCATCAAAGTTTATCTGATGAAATATTAAGAAATAGATTTTTCTTGTGAGGCTTATGAATATGCATGTTCGAAGTTGTTCTTCCTTCAGTGTGGCCTCCTGGAGAGAATACTAAACTGGAAGGTCAAAGCCCTGAGTTTTATTCTTGGCTTTGTCACTCACTCCCTCGGTGACCTTGGACAAGTTGCTTAGCCACTCTGCAGGCAACCGTTTCTCTGTTGATAAAGATGTGAGTAATGATAGCTGAGACTGTCTTCCATAGAGAGAAGCTGTGAAGATGAATGAGATACTGTTTATAAAGCACTCTGAACTCTCTGAAAGAAAGGTGCTGTACAAATACAGTGTTGCTATTGTTATTCAACTGCATCTTCACTGCACGTTCTCTGTGTACTTCTCAAAACCTGGGAAGGGTGGTAAAGTCAGAATGTATGGATTACCTCATATGACATGCACCTGTTCCCGCCTCTTGTAAACTTTCCAGAGTCCACCTCTATCCTATTTCCTATATGTATAATGTTTCTTTGAAATACACACACACACACACACACACACACACACACACACACACACACAATTTATAAAAATTCAAATGACTTTAGAGGAAATCATCTTTAGGGGTCATCTGTGGACCATCTGTGGGAACCATTTAAGAGTGAACGCCTGAGACCTTGATTTTCATGGTCAAGGGAAAAGAAGTGGGTAATGCTTCCTGATTAATGATGATTTCGATCTAGCCCTTCATCTGCATCTTCCCAACCAGTAACTGAGCAATAAATTGGAAACCAAATTGCCTGCTCTTGTTTTATTTCTTCTCCCTGAGCCTGAAGGTCCTTTGGTTGAAAGGAAGGCAGGGGTGTGTGGGGAGGAGGGGGGCAAGGCTCATACTAATTGTCACTGATTAGACCCTGAATAACTGAGAGTTGCCTCTGCTGTGGTCCCTACATACTAAAAAAGTGAGACCGGCTGCCATTCATTTGTATCCATTCTATTTCAAACACTGTGTTTTTCAGAACTAGCTAGTCTCTTAAATGTGATATCTTAATATTCAGAATGTGTGGAATGTGGGAAAACTGATGTCCCTCTGAGAATCTCAATCTTGCATTAGCAGACTCTTTTGCATTTAATTTTGTCCCTTGTTTATATTAAAGGCAGAAGGTTTCTTCTGACGTGAGAAATTTTAAAATGTAAAGTCCTTTAGAGAATCCTGCTTTTTCATCTGCTTATCAGGACCAGTGGGAATAGCTCTTTCCTCAGATTTTAAAGTTCCAGAAGATCCACAGTTGTTATAAGTGCACTGGCTTTATGGTTTATTTGTTTCTAGAAAAGGACTGGAAGAAGTAATCTGCTAAAGGAGATTACTGTATCAAGTTACTGGAGTTACTGTATCAAGCTTTTGAAACTTACTGATTGTCCCCTAAGACATATTAAAACTAAGAAAGAATGTGTTCAGCTGTCAAAAAGATTTTTGAGTTTAGAAGAATCCAGCCAGAATTTGATAAAAAGAAATCTAGAAAATAATCTCATCTAATAAATCCTTCTGTTTTTAATGAACATAGTTGTCTTTTTTCTTTCCCATGGGAGATTTAGGTCTTGGGGGTACTCTAAATGATATATTATAGAGCAATGCATTTTGAAATTATTGAAATTCTCATTCTTAAAATTTTAAAAATGAGTCACGATCTCTTTACCACTCATTAGACCACAATTTTCCCTGAAGGAGGGAGAATGGGACTGATGTACATTTTTATTTCAATGACAATGAAAATGCACTAATCACACTTGTATTTCAGATCTGTAGCAGAAAAACAGTCACCAACCTTTCTGATTCTTGGATAACAATGGAAGAGTTCAAGTGGGACGCAGATTTTTGAGTTCATCACTCCACTTAAATCTTTTCAACACCGTCCACAGCCCACTCTTTCTACTAGGATCAGATCACCTAATGTTGAAAGAGAGGGAGTGGGAAAGGGAGAGAAAGGAGGGATGAAGGGAAGGAGGAAAGGCGGAAAGAAGGAAGAAAGGAAGAAAGGAGGAAGATGAAGAAAGGATCAGGTTATTTTACGTGACCAGTGTTGCTATCGACGTTAGGGAATAGAAACCATTTATTGCAGGCTAAAAGTATTTCCCTGATGGTGTCCATGTCCTAATCCTCGGAACCGAGGAATGTATTTCTTATGTGGTAAAGGGGACTTGCTAAACGTGATTAAAGCAAGCATCTTGAGATGGGAGGTTATTCTGGATTATCCTGATAAGCCCAATGAAACCACAAGGGTCATGAGAAGAAGGTGGAGTTGTAAGATCAGAGAAAGAGAGAAGACATATGGGCAGAAACACAGGTCAGAAAGGAGAGAATATGCTACATTACTGGCTCTGAAGATGAAAGAAAGGGCTATAAGCCAAAAAAATTCCGGTGGTTTCTAGAGGCTGGAAAAGGCACGAAATAGATTCTTCCCTCGAGTCTGCAGAAGGGACACGGGTCTGATATCTTGACTGTAGCCCAGTGAAAATGATTTTGGACTTCCGACCTCCAGAAATAGAAAATAATAAATTCGTGTTGTTTCAAGCCGCTGAGTTTGTGGCAGTCGGTCACAGTGGCAAGGGGAAACTAGTGCATCATTCTGAAGCTGATCCAGCCAAGTGTCGCTCCTGCCTCAGAGTGAGTGAGTGAGCAGCGTGCCGAGTGAACTCGGAACATGCGCAGCCATCTCCGCTTTGAACTTTGTGCCGTGGAGGGAAGCAGGGTCCACTGCCCTGGAATACACTACCCTGTGGCCGGAATTCTGAGAGTTGGCCAGCTTGTCCTGGGAAGGAGCCTGTCACGCTTGGAGGCACTCAGGAAGTGCCAGACCCCGCCTTCCCTAACTATCCCCCACCCCTCAGATGCACATAAACTAGATGACATTATACTGCGTTGTCAGGTCTCGTCTTGAAATTTTAAATATGACTGATGTGACAGAAGCATTCTGGAAAATAGCTCAATAGGAAGCAAGACTATTTAACGGAAAGGTATAGTGCAATATGAATAAACCATGTGGGAGAACACATACACGGGGCGAGAGAAGCAGATGCTAAGGAAAAATGCCTCCAACGAAAACAAAAAGTATCCACATGGAAAAGCACGAGTACGAATTTCTACAATATTTACTGATTCACCGAGATCAGTTTTTGGTTGGTTCCCAGAGTATTTAGGCGTGGCTTATGGTGACACCTCATAATTTTTATCAAATTTCCACTAAAAATAATATCCTAAATTGCTGAATTAAAATTTACATTGGTCCCCTGGAAAACTTTGTGAGGCGATCTCATCAATACCACTGACAACCAGAAGGAATTTGGCATGGTACAGAAGAGAACAAGATTTAGAAGCAGGCAGATTCCAGTTAAAAACATCTTTAAAAAGTTCCATAAAATTGTGGAGCCTTGGCCCTCTGATTTTAGACAAACTGTAACTTCTCTGAG
>NW_011889140.1:731206-763433 GCF_000151845.1 Pteropus vampyrus
GAGAGAAGCAGATGCTAAGGAAAAATGCCTCCAACGAAAACAAAAAGTATCCACATGGAAAAGCACGAGTACGAATTTCTACAATATTTACTGATTCACCGAGATCAGTTGTTGGTTGGTTCCCAGAGTATTTAGGCGTGGCTTATGGTGACGCCTCATAATTTTTATCAAATTTCCACTAAAAATAATATCCTAAATTGCTGAATTAAAATTTACATTGGTCCCCTGGAAAACTTTGTGAGGCGATCTCATCAATACCACTGACAACCAGAAGGAATTTGGCATGGTACAGAAGAGAACAAGATTTAGAAGCAGGCAGATTCCAGTTAAAAACATCTTTAAAAAGTTCCATAAAATTGTGGAGCCTTGGCCCTCTGATTTTAGACAAACTGTAACTTCTCTGAGCCTCAGTTTTCTCATCTAGAAAATGAGAATAGCAATATATCTCTTTCATAGGAGGCTAAGAGGAGTATAAGAAAAGAATGTCCATTATCCACCTTTTAAAGTGATCCAGAGACCACTTAATTTTTCTCTTGAAAAAACTTTAGAAGTCAATAGGGAGGATTTCGCTAGATCATAATGAGATAAGCCACGTGGGCAGGAGCAGGGATCTGAAATTAGACTTACTCATTAAGTCGAGACAGCGGGAACCAGAGAGAAGTGATCCAGATACAGATGCCTCAGGGCTGTGCCATCTAAGATGCTAAGCTCTGCTGTCAAGGGGTCTTGCCATCATGCCCCGATTCAGGCCAGGCAGGCGAGCGACATCACAGAATCCGAGCTGATATGAGTTTGGCGGTTTCCATAGGCAGGAAGGGAACAATGCAGAACTGCTACCCATTAGGAAAGAGTACCAGTCGGGACACAAGACAAAACCCAGGCCACTTCCCAGGAGGAAAACTGAGAAACACAGATCAATTTATAAAAATGGGGACATCTCTAGGGGAGGGAGGGTCAGGTCAGAGCTCAGGCACGAGATGGACGCTCATTGATATCAGGGTCAGAAAAGCGACTAGGAAATCTTAAATCAAGTGAAAACCCTTCTGCCTCTGGCCAGGACTCATCTAAACGACCAGGAAAAGGGTCTGGTGGTATCAAAAAATTGCATTGGACAGAATTAAAGAAGCAAGGACGATTTGGTTCAAGACTATTGCAATAGGAGAGAGAATCTGAACTCAACTCCACGGAAAGGAAAGGTGGGAGAGTTTTAAGCACTGGGATGGGCAGGCAGAGTGATCAGTGTGAGTAGGCCACCTGCCTTTGTTAACTGGTGCTTATGGAAATCAGGCTCCTGCCTTCCCATAGACACTGGACAACAGAGGTGCCAACTTCCTTGATGAATCCATTTCAGAGGGCTGCCCCCAGTCCCTGGAGCCATCCCTGGATGATAAAATCAGCAAGAGGCTGGAAGGAAGAAGATTTAATTCTCAAAGAGGCAGAGGAAGAATTGAGAATGGCAAGTTTCTGAAAGTGGATGCTCCAAGAAAAGGGAAGTCCAGGGCTTATCATCAGGAAGAAACCTGCCCAAGGTTTGGTCAAGCTGAGGGGAAGGGGACGGCCCTTGTAGTCAGTAGAGAAGAAATAACTACAGCTAAGGGACTTTTAAACATGGTTCCCGAAAGACCTGGATGATGCCGAATTCTAATATTTTAACATGGTAGATTAAAAAACAGAGTGGCCTTTCCATTGTCTGGTAGTCCATGGCATAACAAAGACTAAATACAGAAGTTATGGTTCCCTTTGTTTTCTCTGACGGACTACCCTACTACCTTTCCAAGGATTTTTTTTCTTTTTTTCTATTTCCATTCACATCATTCTAAGGGTGAAACGGGGCCACTAAACAGTATTTCCAGGGCTACTTCCCCCAATCACGAAATCTCTGAAATGCCTTTTATTCCCTTCAAAGTTTCCACTTTGTTTCCACAAGCTATTTCCAGAAGCCCCTGGGGATCTGTTATTGTGTCCTCACAAACAAATCCTCTGAGCGAGCAGGAGGCACCTCCCGCTCCCCTTCCCTCCTGCTCTGACCTTCTTCCGTGGTCCCACAGCTGAGCTCGTTCCTGCTCTTGCTGGAAGTCCCTGCCAAGGAAAGTCTGAGCCAGTGTCCTAGCGTGTGGCACCACTAGGCTCCGCTGGCTCTGCATTCGACTATTGCTGAAGCTATGGGTGATGGATACTGCCAAAAATAAAAAATGCAGACCTCGGCTCTCACTGCAGCTGGAGTCGTGGTGAGAACGATGTGCTAGAGCCCGGGAAGTGTCACATACCCAACGCCCAAGAGGACACGATGCCCGGTTCAACGTAATCCAGGATGCTTCAGACTTCCAATGACTCTAGTGAGCTCGTGAGGAAACAACTTATTTAGTTTATTCTAATAGCGCCCCCCTTTCTAGGTCTCAAGGACATGTAGTGGGGTGAATTGGCTTGGGAAAACATGAGTGACAATGTACTGTATTAAGATATACCCTGCTTTTTACTGGCTGGGACTCTTTATAAAGCCAAACAGACTATGCAAGTCTCACTATTTCTGAAAGATGGGATCTTTCTCATACAAATAAACATTGCTTGGCCCTAACCCACGGGTCTTCCTTGTTTACACAGGTTAAGTCTAATTGCCAGTGGTATTCCCAGTCTATATCAGCAATAAGCCACGAGAGGCCCAGAGTAAATAGTTTGGATGGAAAAATAGGAAGAAAACCCTCTTTTGTCATCATAATTGACTATCTGGTTAATTTTAGTGCTCAGAATTCAGCGTAAAGTTTCATTTTGACATTGTTCTCCTCAGTTAAGTAGGTAATTTTAGTTGGAAAAATATACGTTGCTTTTCCACAGTACTCAATACATCTGTTATTGTTTTGAATTCTGGGTGACAGTGTCCCATTAACAGCCGTCTTGTTTTGGAAAGTTATCCTTGTGCCAAAAGTCCGTCTACCACTCGTTTAGAACCAAGTGCCCTTTGCCCAGACCTTTGTATTTCCTTTGAAGATTCGTTCTGTCCATTTTGGGGACAAGGAGGACAACTTTGAAAGCAGAACTGATGGGAGAGCCTGGTGACGTTCAGAGACCAGGGTTAAAGAGCCCACGGACAGCAAATGCTCCTCTTCGGATCTGCCAGAATCTCTTTCCCTGAGACAGTTGAACTGGACTCTTACTTTTTTTAAAAAAAGTACAGCTCACCAGCCTGGATGAAAGAAACACAGAACGGGATTTCTCCCCTTGTGTGGAGGGCAACGTATCCTAAAGGTAATATGGTTTTATCTTTAATTAACCCCTCTTCGGTGGTTGTTGAGAATGAAACAATGGCTTGAGGGCAAGTTAATTTTCTACAGAAGTAGAAAAGGTTGTTGGAAATAATCGCTGGATGATAGATTATTGGTTCCCCAGGTATATCCAGTGCCTATAACAGCTTGGAACGTAGTACGTTCTCAAAACATAATAAATGAATGGTTAGATATGTGAATGAATTTCAGGATTTATAGAAATGAAGCTGTTTTAACAAGATTTGTAGCCTGAGGTCAGCTCTGGTTTCTGTTTTGTTTCTCTACTTTTCCAGTTGGGAGCTGGTTAAATAACATGTACGACCTTTTACTGGTCTTTCAAATTCTTGTGTTTTTTTTCAGCTTTCTCATCTGTAAAGTAAAAGTTTTGGATAAGAAAACGCTAAGATTCTTTTAAATTCTGTAAGGCTGAAATTTTCAGTTGCTGGGCTTATAGTTACTAATGATACCAAATCAGCAAATCTCTCCTTTAAAAAAAAAAAAGAAAAAGAAAAAAAAAGAAAAAGAAGCTGCAAATTGCTTCAGGCCCACTAGGAGGCACATAGGGACTCACATCTGTGGTGAGGAATACGAAACAATACCACGTGAGTTACTATGGCATAGAAATGCAGGTTGTGTAACACTTCACACTTGAGTATCACAAAATATTTTACAAGGAGAAAATGATGACCTGAGTTGCCAAGAAAAAAAAAAAAAAAGCATAGACTGTAGTGTATTCTGAGCAAATGACTTGCTTGAAAGCACAGAAATTTCACCAAAAACATAGTCTAAGGTTCTTCCAACATCCTGTCTCTTAGCTTTGAACACTGACCATCACTCAGCTGAACTGCGGGATGATGGGACCAGAGTCTGAGGGAGCTGCACCCAACCAGGAGGGCAGAATGAGCAACCAGCTCGTCCGTTTCACACTCTCCAGCACTGTCTGCCACGGAGCAGGCTGAGGAAGCGGGCCAGAGACGCCCTTCAGGGAGACTTCCTTTTTAAGTGCTCAGAAAGAACATCTTGAAAAACTTGGCTGCTGGTGGTACCATCTCTTCTAAACTGACATCGTCAATCAACCAACAGTGGAGGAGAACTGTCAAATTCCGGCAGCATGAGGAACGAGAGAAAGAGTCGCACCTGAAAAATGGAGACCTGCTCCACGGCACAGCTGGAGCCTCACTGCTCTTATTTGGGGGGACAAAAATTAATGGGGCAGGGGCAGGAAAGGAGAGAGTGGTGAGGGGGAAAAAAAAAACCATCAATTAAAATGTGCCTGATTCATAAATTTCTCTCTCTCTCGGCGGAATAACTTTCTGCCCTGCCTTATGCACTGTGCACGGCTACCTCTGAATTCATTTTTCAGCTGTTATTCATACTTCGGTTTGGTGTTCCTGAATGTATTCTTCCTCACAGTAACTGTTGACAGGTCCAGCCCTGTAACCATCTGGCTCCTGAAGTAATGAGACCAAATGAAATGGAGCTTGAAGAAATTAACATTCTTTCTTTAATCTATTAATAACTGAAAAGTGTTGATTTTGGTGACAGCTAGATACTTTATTATGAGGCATATTGGTTAATTAAGAGCATAATAATGAAGGTTATAGGAATGCATATCCCTCCAGAAATACACATATTTTTAATAAGCATAATTTGATTCTTCTCACAAGCTCAAAAAACGTCAGAGAAAATGTTTTGCACAAAGGAAGTCTCAACAAAGACTAAACAGACAATTTTGTATGTATGGACCACGGTTACTGTTGTTTTATTATGTTACGTGTGTCTATGGATATCAAACACAGCTGCTGGATATCTATAGAAGTTGCAAATAATTACAGGTCTGCCACTGCCATCGCCTTCCTGTCCCATGAGTCTTCCCCCATCTATTTACTCCCAGATGAAGTCTGCAGCTTTGCAGGGTCTTTACAGAGGCGGGGACATCGTCCCCTTTGCCAAGACTGCAAATGCAGAGACTCTGATACTTAGATCATACTTGATATTTCCTTGCTCTTTTTTTTGATATTTGCAAATATTTTCCTTTTCCTCGTAAACATTTTATAAAACCCCCATCTTGCACACAGACCTGTCATTGATAATACGTTGGCTGCTGCATCTTCTTCCCACCTTTCCCTCACATCGAGCTCTGAGAAGTGCTAGTGACCCCTGCCGCACTGTCGACGTGCAGCCACGGTTAGTCCAAGAATTTGCTCTCAGATCTCATCAAGACGTTTTATTTTTCCTGTGTGTTTACAGTCTTTGTTCAATTTTCGGTAACGCGTGTATGCACTTTTTTTAAGGAAGTGGAGTATCACTTTTCTTACTGACTGCTATCTCATTTAAAAAATAAATAAAAACAGCCACAAGTAAATTCCTAAGGTTTTCTGTACAAAGTATGAAATGTGTGTGTGTGTACGTGTGCGCGCGTGTGTGTGCGCGCACTCACTGCGGACGTCTGCTGCACTATTTCTTTCTCATTCTCCTTTTCATTCTGCCATTGTCCTTCCTCTTGCTACCTCAGAAATTTCTGTGAAAGAGTTGCTTTGTCTCTCTTGCTTTCTCACTCACTGGACATACCATGCGAGAGTGAGTGGACAGGTAAAGGTCTCGATAATTAAGGCAAAAACTGGCTAATGACAATCGGGGGCGTGCTTTTCTACTTCTGGCCTCTGGGATCCTTTTTGGTTGTCAACCATGAAAAATTACCTAATCAGGGCCTGATTCTCAGTATAAATATTGCGTTTCTGAATGCAGAGAATGAATTTCCCTTCGGTTTTCCCATTCTCTTGGTTGCTTTCCGTCTCCGTTTAACTCCTTTTTCATTATACTTTCTGATACCTTCTCTCTCTCTTTTTTTCCATCCTTTGAACTGTCTATGCCAGATGTGTGGCAGCACCTTTGTAACACTGTGCCCTCAACATTAGACTCGAGAGGCAAGTGGCAAACACACTTCCTCTTTCTGTAATAAGCATTTCGGTTAAGCTCTCAAGACTACTTATTCCTGTGTGGAGAAATAATTCTATTTTCCAAAATACAGTTAGAGTACAGTATAAAGCAGATGAGAGTCAACTTTACCCAGGCTCTAGAGCACGTTGGCTGGCCTTCTAGAATTCCTAGCCAGGGTTCCGCATATCAGGAAGACCAGGCTGAGGAACTGGAAGCAGATTCGAGGCCATTGTGAGGTCTGGCTGTCCTTATCTGCTGTGGCCAAGGTGAGGCCTGATTCCAAAGCAAGGACAGAGAATTCTGGACCTCAGAGTCTGAGCTAGGGGCCAGAAAACTCATAAGGAAAAGAACCATGATGGCTGGGTCAAGGACATTCTTATATCTGTCACCAAGAACTGGAATAAGTGTGCTCAATTATTCTTTCAAAAGACTGGGGATGAGAAAAAAAAGAAGAGAAAGGAAACTTGGCTGGAGAAAGCTCTGTCTAAATCAGTGACTCCTAATTCAACGGCAGGGAGTGAACTACAGGAAATGATAAACAGCTATGCCTATTGGTACTTTAGTTATGCTATTCTAGCTCATTCTGGATAATTTAAGTGCATCTACTCATGTCACGCAAATACTGTTAATAAGAGGGTAGAAAAGTTCAGCATCAGGCACAGCTCCCTATTTCTAAGATTCTTCCAGGCTTTTCTTCCCATTTTTCCATCACTGGCAAATACTTCCTTTAGCCCTTCTTGGTACCTCTGCCTCTTAGCCATCACGCTTGACTTCCGCTTCTGCCTTTTTTCTTTAATTCTCTGTTCTGACAATCCACTTGGATACCCTTCTGATCTCTCAGTCAATATTTTATAATATTCTTCTAGCACCATACGCACTACAGGCAAGGCTAATTCTGTTACTGAATTCAGCTTGCAAAGATGGAAACCTACCCCACCAGGCAGCAGAATCAGATGGCATTCCCTATGGATCTACGATAATTCTAGACTTAAAATGTTACTTCACAGTGTGTTTAGATCTTCAAGAAAAAAAAAAGAATGATGCAGAGAACATAAGGCTTTTACATAACTTGTGGATGGCTTGGGACACACGGTAAAACATCGATGGATTCCTATAAATGTTTTCCTTATTGCCAGAAATGAAGTAGAAACATGGACCATTCCACTTTGTCAAGGTGCAACAGTATGAATGAGAGCCTGCTAATGGCAGCGGAGAAAGTTAGAATCTTGTATGATATAAGAATAGGATGATGGCTAAGTGAAGCCTATAAAACTTGCCAAATTCAAGCTAAGAAATTTGAGACCAAGGTATTTAGAAACAAATTCATGACTACGAAAGCACATAGATTTATTGTGACAAGCCAAATGATTATGAGAATTAGCACACTCCTAAAACATGTAAAATACAGCCAATGCTATTGAAACGAGGTCTAAAAATACTGTCAGAACTATTCAGAACTTAAATTAAGTTTCTGTTCCACACTGCAACTTCCATTTTTCTCAAAGCATTTTAGTCTTATTATAAAACAAAAAATATGTTCTAATATTATAAATATATAATTTGAGTTATGGAAAGAATAACTGTGTGACTTTTAAGGACTTGTTACAAGTAGAATTACCTCAATAGGCAACGTGAGGGTGAAATTAGCCTTTTTTCCATGTTAATGTTTTTCTATGCATTGTGCATAATATAAGTGGAGGAAATAATTTCTCTTCTCAATTAGAAGACTCCTCCCCCTAAGATCTTGATTTACTATGAACTTACTTGATACACCCTCGTTTCGCAAAGTTACCCTTTCGTTAAATTACCTCAACTTCGAATAAATTAAGTAGTGGTATTTCCAGAATCAGGTTTTGCTGTACTTAAAAGCTTATGATGCACTAGAAGCCCTTATTTAATTTTCCAAAGGCATGCCAGAAGTCTCCCATTTTATATCAACACATAACAGGTCACGTGTGTCAGGATGCAAAAAGGGAAGCCAGGCTCTTGAGCGTCATTCCACACGAGATTTCTCAGAAGAATGAATGCTACTGTGGAGAAATGGAGCACACAGCAGAAATGCTATGCAGGCCATCTGAAGGACTGCACGAGCAAGCCAACAAGAGTTGGCCAGGGACCCTGGGAAGCCTGGCAGGTCCATATTCTAGGGCGGGACCATGAAGACGCTTGTGCAAAGGTCCACTCCCCACACAGAGACAGCCTGCTGCCTCCGTCTCTAGCGGAAGACGTCGTGTCCCTGGGTGTGCGGTGACAGAGTAAGGACAAGCCGAGTCCGCTGGCAGCTGTGAGTGTCGGTCTCCGGCCTTCGGAACGAGGTAACTGACGCTTTCCTTCCACAGTGTAAATTTCATGTGAATTCCTCTTTCACACCACTCACTCAGAAACAACCGGCAAAGAGGATCCTGGGGAATTTAGTTCAGATCGACCCCGTGGATACAATACAAACCACCACAGTTGTGTAAGTCTATGTGGTTCACTCGATGTTGTGTGAAGGTATTATGGGGAATGCAAAATACACAGCGCGCACAGCCCACATTTATGAGGACATCATTTCGAAGGAGAGATGGAATGGCCCATTCAATAGCACAAGATGGCATTCCACAAAGTGCCAGAAAAAATGCTACGAAAATTGAAAACGCCTAGAAAAGGGCCTTAGAAAGAATGATTTTCGCATCAGTTTTGTTTCCTATTTCCTACTTCCACCATTCGCTTAAAAAAAAAATTCTACGTAGGAAAATAAAAGCGAAGGGCTACGATATGCAGAGAGATCTGAATAGCTTGCCTGATTTCATTCATTAGAACTAAAGAATTCATAAATTTTTATGGTTTCAGAATAACCTTTGCTATATTACATTTGCAGAACACATGCTCTTTGAGTAAATGTGAACCCATTTTGTTGAAAGAATAATGTCTTTTCTAAGTTTAAAATCCTTTTATTGGTATCCAAGAGAAACAGACTAAGAACCGTAGAGTTAACTGAATTGAAATCTGGTCTATTTACCAGACGTGTAATTTCCAAGGCTCTCCCTTCTTACAGGCACCTCAAGGGAGAGAGGCACATCCTTTGAGAGAGAGGCAGGAGAGAAAAGATCAGCTAAATGATAATGAAGCTTGCAAAGAGAGACCTTTACCTTTTGCTCACAATGGGACAAACAGCTTTTTTGATGTCAGTTTAGAACACCCATTAGCTATGATAGGAATTACAGATCCATCAAGAGAAGAATGTACCCTATGGATCAGGTAGCAAAGGTCTCTTCCTTTGAGCTTCATTATTATTACAAAAGGCTCATTCATATCACCCTAATAGGAGGCAGACACATGCTTCATAGAATAGAACTCATGGGATGGAGTCCCACTCAGTTACTTTCTAATTCATGCACATATGGAAAGAGAAAGACTGTTGCTGTGTTTTCACGTAGACTGGTCCCCTTTCTACTTTTCCTCTTCATCGGCACCACCCTCTCCTCTCCCTTCTCCCATCCAGGGGGAGAGCACACTGAAGTGGTCCACCTGTGGTCCTGGAAAAGGCTCCTAGACCTGCCAGATACAGCATGTCAGTCTTGGGCTGTATGGGCTGATCTCTGTCCCTAAGAAAATCAGCCTGAAGATGGATTTGTAAGTCAGATCTTGGGAGCAGAATGACCTCTCGGATGTTTCAATTTCTGGACACCTCTCTGACAGAACCAATCAGTCTTAATATTACACTTTACTTGGATCGGGGAATTGGTTGGCATTATTTATCACAATGTGGAAACCGGTTTGGAAGTATTTCCAAATGACACTCAGGAGAATCAAAATCATCTCTTTGGGGGCCTGAAGGGAGAATTCAAAGTTATCACCTCTTATGTAACCACAGCCCAGGCATCTTGTGCCAAGTGAAGGTGGTGACATATTTTGGTACATTGAGAACTTCAGAGTGGGAAGTTTATGTATTCTAGAATTGTTTTATCAAGTAAAACTGTTCCTTTTTTTCCCCTTTAACCTCAAAGTTAATGTTCTGGGATAAGTGATGTACAGTAATAGCAAAGAGGGATCAGCTGGAGAGAACATATCAGAGTGACAGTCAGAACTCACAGAATTGAGAAGACAGAGGCCTGAAACACCTGCACATAAAAAAGAAACACAAATATATGCTTATTGGTACAAAAATGTTAGCCTGCCAGACAGAGGGTTTTACTAACTGGGCTATTAACTGTTGCAACTGGATGTGCATTTTCCTGTGTTCTCACTGGTTAACTTTTTTTTTTTTTTATTTGCTTATATTTTTGAGTCTTTTTTTCTGAGGCCATCCAAATAAAAGCATCTGTTCTAAACCAGTGACAGCCATGGCTCAGATTTGGGGGAGATCTCCTGGGTTTCTCTCTAAACACGCATTGGGCATCAAGAAAATTCTGTTTCCAAAGATCAGAAAGGAGATGCGAATTTGTGTTGAATGCACCCATGCGTGTTTGTAAATATGTAAATACTATAAATATATTTTATGGGAAGAGAGGGATGATTTCCATTTAGCATTTTCCATTTTAGCACCTTTCACTTTTACTCGTTGAATACTCATCACGCTTCTTTTAATGGGTTCACAACCAGCTAGAAACACTCCTTAATTATCCTTTGCTGACATGAAGCTAGAAGGGGCCTCAACAGGTCATCGGAGATTTTTCTAGATATTCTTTTAAAATTATTATCACTCATGTTGCGCCTTAGGTGGGCTTCGTACAGTTCTAATCTCCATAGAGATGGGGACAAGTTGTAGGTCATAATTCTAAATAATCGATCTTAAAGTCCATGATTTTGCAAGTTACCATCCCCTCTTTAATCCACTTTTTTTTTTCATTTTTGTCTTACAAGACTGATTTCCAACCATTTTCCCAATTACTTTTTAGATTCTCCACCTCCCCATTGAGTCAGGAAACAGATTCAAAATCACTGCTCTAAAATGGGTAAGAACAGTAATGAATATAAAAAAGGGTCATCCCCATAGAGACCTTAAGGATTCACCCATTTTACGACAGGAAGAATTCTTTTATCAGGTTGGAGAGTAGTCTAGAGTCATAGGTGCAAACCGACAGACCTGCAATCCAAAGCCAAACTGATTTTATTTTTTTAGGCTCTACTACTTTTTTATATATAAAAGTTGCATTTTAATGCATATCAGTAGAGTGTGCATCTTTCAATCACTGAAAAGTTCACCTATCCCTAGTTTCTTCTATCTCACCTAATTCACAAATTTCTGTTAATTGCCTACTCCCAACATCTGAGTTTGACATCTAACAATATTACTACAACACTGACTCATGCTCAATTTGTGGTCCTCCATGAATTTTTTTTTTTTTTTATAGTTCTATACATCAGCCAGTCATTAGCCTTCTTGAACATTATTCCTTTCAGCATTTGTCTGTTTGGAATGCCCTAATAAAATACTACAGACTGGGTGATTTAAACAACGGACACTTATATTCCCACATTTCCAGAGTCTAAAAGCCCATGACCAAAGCGCTGGCAACTTCTGTTTCTGGTAAGAGCTCTCTTCTGGCTTGTCGATGGCCGCCTTTCCGCTGCGTCCTCACATGGCCTTTCTCTGGTCCTGTGCAGAGGAACGACGAGCCCTGTGGTCTCTCTCCCTGTTCTTATAAGGATGACACTTCCATCAGGCTAGAACTCCTCTCTCATGACCTCATTTAACCTGAATACCACCCTCAAGGCCCTGTCTCCAAACACGGTCACATCGGGGGTTAGCACTTCTCTATGTGAATTTCGAGGGGGACACGGTTCAGTCCATCACATCCTTTATGCAGTTTAAAGACTATTCTTTTGGGTGCCACTATCCAGGTCATGGATGGGTGTGCCACAAATAAAGATTCCTGCTCAGTTTAACATGATCAGACCATGTCCCTGAACTGCAGAGAAAGACGTAACTAGCATTTGTTTAATGACAGAAATACTAAAAGATCTATTAACGGGGAAGTTTTATCTGAAATTTCTATGTTTACTCTATGGTTAACCTCTAAGATAACTGAATTATTGTTGAACAAATATACATCCCCACCTCTCCCACCTGTGGGTAGAATATACTTTCCTGCCTATTGAGTTTGCTTTGGCAATAGGATATTAGCAGACTGGATGTAAGTAAAGGTTTGAAACATGTTTGTCCAGAGGGGCTTGCCTTCTCATGTTGCAGACACTGCCATGAGAAGAACATGAGAAGAACATGTTGGTACAAAGAGGATGGAGATGTGTGGAAGAGACCTGGGCTCAACCTGTATCTTGGAGCCATGGCCAGCCAAGTCCAGCCCTGATCAACCAAACCCCAACTGACCCATCCACTCATGAGAATGAAATAAATGATTATGTGATGCTACATTTTGGGAGAGTCTTTTTTTAGGCAGCAGTAATTAACTAGTATCAAGTGGCATCCTTCTGTAAAAAAAAAAAACCTAAAATATGTGGCATAGGGTTAGGGTGTGTGCACTGGGGGATGAAGAAGCTCTTATAAAAGACTAGACAAATGGTGGGAAAGCCTATAGCAGTCTGAGAAAATGGTGATATATATTATATAGCAGCACAATTTTGGTTAAAGTCATCTGCAATAACTTAGGAAATAGAAATTATACAGATGAATTTGTCTTGAGTGAGGAGATTTTCAGATAGTCTCGGGTTTTGGGCAGTTTGTTAGTAGAAATAGCTAACTAAATACACTGTCTAATCAATATTGGTTGGCAAAATCATTTTTCAATAGTGTTACAAGGTGATATTTCTTCTCTGTTTGTATATTGATATGTCACGTCAAATACAAAAACAAAGGAGAAGTATGACCTCTCTCTTCTAATAAGCCACATGTTTACATTTCTTCTGAACTTAAAATATTTTCAAACCAAACTCAAAATGAGGTGAAAAGGTGTAACTCCAGAACCACACAAGACATGACAAGCATAAAAACATGCAATGGATTTTACACAAAATACTATTGTAATGCCTTTTAAAATAGAAATAAGATTTTAGATTCAGATTTAACTTTTCTCTGGAGAGATCCCCCAAACCATGGATTTACTGTCATGGTGTTAGAGTTGGTACTTTTGAGGAACCATGAGAAGTTGCCATGAACCTTGAAGAAGCACATTTGAACTGCAAAGAGTAATAAATACTATTGACAGGGAATTTGACACTCAAGTAGGAGAGAGCTGTCATTCTCTTAAGGGAGTTTTCGTGGTCATAACACATGAAACCCAAGATGCCAATGGGGCCTATAAATGTGACTGCAGAATAACTTCTGAGTGCCTAACATGCAGAAGATATCAATATGTTTTTGAGAGAGGGTTCAACAGAACAGAAGAAGGTTACCGCAATCCTAGAGGTGGAAGAATGTTAAAAAATGGGGAAATAATTCAGAAACTGTAAATCAGAAAGATTAACACTGACTCTTGCAAAACTGTAGAACTATTTAACAGATGGTATGTGAGAAATTAAAAGAGAAAACAATCATTACTAGGGTCAGAAATTTTGGTGAAGGAAATCATTGTATGCTTTTAAAAATACCATTTTCCATAAAATTGAAGAAACCTTGATTATGAGACACATCACGATTTTCTATGACATTAAGAAAGAAAAACACTGCCGTGTATTCTAAGATTCATGCCAATTTCGAATATGTTTAAATGTGAAATCAATGTGCATCCCCAAGTGGGAGAAATATGATGCTGTTAATGCTTTTGCAGGTGACTCCTTCTTGGGGGCTGTCAGAGGAACAGTGGAAGGCTAGAAGAGACAAGGAAATTTCTCCTTGTTTTGCTTATTTCTTGTTTTGATTCCTATTCTTTTCATCATCGCTCCAGCACTACTACTTCTTTGTACAGGATTAGCATTTTGTCCCCAGAGCAGCAACTGTTTACGGTATGCAGGTTGACAGCATTTTCATAAGCAGCATCAATGCCCTCACTTAGCGACATCAACACCAGCCAGGTGACGCTCACTTATCAGAGGTCTTAGCATCAGCTCCATGGGGTTCCACCTGTTTATCTGTCCAATCTCATCTCTTTTTGTCTCCTAGCACTAGGGGTGGTAGCCGATCCTAAAGCTGCTACTTGGTGATACCTAAGTGTTCAATGTTTGTCTCTTCCACTCTCCAGTACCTAGTTAAAAACAACTTAAATTGTCTTTTAAAATAATCCATGTGGTCTGTTTCCTGATTAGAATCTGATTGATACGACATTTGTGCATGCACATAAATAGCAAGGAGAGGAAAAGATGGAGAGGAAAAGAAATAAATGGGTACACTGTTGACTTGTATAGAGAATTCTCCCAGGTGGTAGGGAGAGTGCCTTATATGAGTTATGTAGACTATATGTCACCACATTGAACAAGATCATAACACTGGACCAGCAGTAAGATAGGGAGAATCTTTTCTTAAAGCAGCATCTGCTGGCCAAAAGCTGGGTGAGATTCTGAGTAATGTGAATTAATTATTGATGGACAATCCGTTGATTGTTATGTTAAATGTCTACGACAAGGTGGCCATTTGGGGAAAAAATCATTAAAGCGAATGCTGTGTGGGTATATGCTTTCTTTATCATTCACATACACATCTGTGACTAGGAAGTCTAGAATAAGGATCTCTATTATTCCAGGATGGACCCCACTTGGATTATCTCCTATACAACATTCAATCAAAAATTATTAGTTATGTTAAGAGACACAATACTAAAAAACTAAGAGAAAAAAATAGACAATGAAACAGACTGATAGGTGATAAGAAATACTTTAAAATACAACTATTATTAATATATTTGTGAACATATAACGAAAGATGATGAGTTTAACGGAGAAGTAAAATATGTAAAAAAGAACAACACAGAATCCTAGAACTGATAAATATGAATGAAATCAAGAACCATATTCGGTGATTGTATTTAATAGCATACGAAACACAGAAGGGAAGATCAGTGAACTGGAAGACAGGTCAGTGAAAAGAATCCAAATTGTAGCTTAGAGAAAAGGAAGAAAACATGAAAAAGAAAAATACTGCCTAAGTCACATATGAAATTAAAAACAAATAAACAACAACAAAAAAACAATGTGTGTAGAGCCCTAGGAAGAGAGAAATAAAAAAACGGGGCAGAAAATACACTGGAAGATTTCCAAAGTCATGAAAGCTATCATGCTACACAATCAAGAAGGTCTACAAACCCAAACCAATATAAGTAAAAAAGAAAACTATACCTAGGCACATTAGGTTAAAATTTTACCCACCCTTCCTTGAAAGAAAGAAAGAAGACAAAGAGAGAATCTCTTAAAAGGGGTCAAATATGTGGTAACAGAAGAAAATCTAACTATGGGAGGTGAACGAACAATGTGTATATATAGACTGTTAAAATGTATAGCTGAAACATCAAATTTCATTAACCAATATCATAAAAAATTAAATTTTTAAAAATTAAAAAAAAAATTTAAAAATTAATTAAAAAAAAAAAAACCAGCCAGTATATCTTTGACAAAGGAGCAAAGGCATTACAAATGGATAAAAGTCAGTCTTTTCAACAAGTGGTACTGGAATAACTGAACATCCATACGCAAGAGGCGAGGGCGGGGGCGGGGGCGCGGAATAGAGAGAGAGAGAGGGAGAGGCCTTATGCACTTTACAAAATTAACTTAAAATAGATCACAGATCTAAGTGTAAAATACAAAACAGATGAAAGATAACATAAGAGAAAATCTAGATAACCTTGATGTGGAGATGAATTTTCAGATATAATGCCAAAGGCACAATCCATGAATGAAATAACATGGACTTAAGAACTGTGCTCTATAAAAGATACTGTTAAGAGAGTGAGAAGATAAGGCGCAGACTGAGAGAAAAATAACTGAAAAAGAGCTGTTACCCTGAAAATACTAAGAACCCTATGAACAATAAGAAAACAAACAACCCAAATAAAAAATGTGCCAAAGACCTGAACAGATACCTCACAAAAGCCAAAGCAGGTGTACAGATGGCAAATGAGCATATGAAAAGGTACTCTACATCATCTGTCATTAAGGAACTGAAAATTAAAATGAGATATCATTACACACCTCTTAGAATAGCCAAAATCCAGACGTCTGAGAACACCAAATACTGGTGAGGATGTGGAGCAGCAGGAAATTTCATTCACTGCTCGTGGGAATGCAAAAATGGTACACTCTAGAAGATGATTTGGCAGTTTCTTACCAAACTGATTATGATAATGATTGATAACTACCTGCAGGCAACCACATGAATATATCTCAGACATTCATGAAAGAAATCAGACAGAGTAGAGTAAGTGCTGCATGATTTCACTTATACCAAGTTCAAAACCAGGGAATATCTATCTATAATGATGGAAATAATAATAGTGGTTACTGTGGGTGCTGCAGTGGTTACTCTGGGTGCTGCTCAGATTCTGTATGTTGATTTGGGTATCGGTTATAATTTATAAAATTTTATCAAGCTGCACTTATGATTTGTATCCTTTTCTGCCCTTATATCAGGGGCACATAGGTGAAATCCTTCTGAAAACTCCCAGTGCCATGCAAATTTGAAGTTTATATTAATAGCTTTGTATTTGCACACATTAAAGTAATTTTAACTTCAGGAAAATTAAAAGATTACACAGGAAAAAATAAAATGTGTAGGCTAATCCTCATCCATGCACAGAAACTTTGATAAAATCCTAAATACTGACTTTAGCAAAAGGGAAGTATTTTTGTGTCTGTTTGAAGCACTTGTACATGTGTGTGTGTATCTGTCTTTTAATGTAGGATAATCAAGAGCTATATACATGACATTTATAAATGTAGCATTAAATACCAAAAGAAACAGTTAAAAGAGTTTTAATTTCGGCTTTCGCTGATAGTAGAGAAGGATGTGATGAGTAGAGCAGTGACTGTCAAATGTTATAGAAAAGGTTCACATACTAAATATTTTAGCCTACGTGGACCATCTGGTCTCTCATGCAACTATTCACCTCTGTCCTTGTACTGTGAAAACCATCATATAGAAACAAAGAAGCATAGATGCTATGTTCCAATACAACTTTTTTTTTTTTTTTTTTTTTACAAAAACAGCTGGTGGGGTACAGTTTGCTGACCCTTGGGAGAGGATGACTAACTTTCATCATAATCACGATATTATTATTTAACTTTTAAGTTATGTGTTCCCTTGCAAAAAAAAATTATTTCAAAGAAAACATATCATATTATCATTAGCAAGTTCTTTACAGCATTTATAAACAGTAGTCTCAAATATTTTTCTCCTGTATCCCTTGAAATTACTTAGAACACCTGTGTCCTCTTTGCATATTTTAAAATAGTCATCTAAATATCTTGGTCCTAAGTTATAGTAAAAATATCGCCATTTAAAAATAAAACCGGTACAATAATCTTTTTAAATGTAGCCAGTGAAGACATACAAGTTGCCAAAAGGCATATGGAAAGATGCTCAATACCTCTCAATATCAGGGAAATGCAAATCACAACCACAACGAGATATCACTTCATACCATTAGGATGGCTATTATTAAAATAAACAAAGACAACAAGTGTTGGAGAGGATGTGGAAAAATGAAAACCTCTGTATACTGTTAGTGGGAATGAAAAATGATGTACTTGCTATAAAACATAGTATAAAGTTTCCTCAAAAAAGTAAAAATAGATCTAAAATAGGATCCAGTAATCCCACTTCTGGGTATGCAGGCAAAAGAATTTAAATCAGGATCTCAAAGACAGCTGCATTCTCATGTTCACTGCAGCATTATTTGCAATAGCCAAGATAAAGAAACAAACTAAGGGTCTGCTGAATGAATGGATAAAGAAAATGTGATATATTAGATATAGATATAGATATAGATATAGACGTAGATGTAGATGTAGATATGTTTCTATACAGATATGTATCTATAGGTGTATATCTACATGTATAATGGAATATTATTTAACCTTAATAAAGAAGGAAATTCTGCCATTTGTGACAATAGAGATGAACCTGGAGGATACTATGCCAGGTGAAATAAACCATGCATACAAAGACAAATATTGTGTGAGCTCATTTGCATGAAGAATCTAAAAAAAGCTGAACTCATGAAAGCAGTGAGTAAAATGACGGTTGCAAGGGCTGGGAGGAGGGGGAAATGGGAAGAAATTAGCCAGTGAACTAGTACAGCGTTCTAGTTATGCAAGATGAATAAGCTCTGCTGTATAATTATGTGTATAGCTAATAATACTGTAATGTACACCCGAAAATCTATTAAAAGGGAAGATGTCACGTTATGTGTTCTTACCACACATACACAAAAAATACATGTATCCAATAGACTCCAAATGCCATAATTTAATATACACAATTTCAATTTAAAAAATTCCTTTATCAGGAAAATTTTACAATATTCCATTTTAACTCTGACATCCTATTCTATTTCACCTCTCATATATTTTTATCCTCTTCTACTATATATTTTTTATTCTTGATTCTTTTAATTTTATAAAATGTCTGCCACAAAAATATAAATATAAATTAAAATTCTGTTAGTTAAATTCTCTCTGACCATAAGATTCTAAATGCTTAAAAACTGTTTTTCTGGAGTTATTATTAGATTGATTAGTAATATCTTAATATGATACAATTAATATAATAAATATACTGCAAAGAGTGAAGTTTAATTGGAAATCTAAGAATGAGATCACAAGGGCTGACTTTTATTTTGACAAGTTCAAGTATTTCTGGATGAATATTATTTATTTCTAGAATGAGATGGTGCATAACACCAATCTTATATAATTTGCTGTGTTTACTGTAAATGAAAGACCTCGCCCATCTAGATAAGTAGGAGGAACAGAAGAAATTTTATAAAGATCTTATAACTTTATAGAGATATCTCTATAGAGATATAGAGATATAGATTTTTCTTAAGGTATATGCCAAATATCATACAGTGATATATCATCCACATTATTTTAAATGATGTATGAGCTGACAATTTGAATAGGGGCTGGGCCGCCTTGAAATGTTTCGAAAAGAAAGAATTGGAAATGACCTAATTTGCGAAAGCATTTGTTACTGTCAATAGAATCTTTCAATTTCTCAACTTCTGGGAAGCATACCAACAGGCTTCACTAAGATTTATCAAATGCCTATTAATTATGCCTGGTTAAGGCACTCTTCATGACCCAACAGATTCAAAAAGAGTTAGAAAAGTTAAAACATTATTTTAATACAGTTTTGCTACAATATTTTTTATGAAATGCTTTTATTATACGTTTAAACAATTTTTTCAGTCCAAATCTTGGACCTGTGGATTAAGCTCCTTCAATTTGTGGAAAATAGTCTATATATATCACCTAACAGGCAAACAAAGTTCTCTCTTGTCAACAATCGGTCCAATCCAACTTTCAGAAAAAGTATGAGTTCATTTTTCAATGGAGAAAAATGTCTTAATATTCATACCAAGGAATGATAAAAGCAGTAAAAATTAAAATTATCTAATATGACTTACTTATCTATATCACACGGATTTATAAAAATAAGAAAATTTTTCTCATTCTTTTTCCTGTTACAATCTAACATATTGTCAAAATTATAATTTACAGTATTTATGAAATAACATGATATGCCTTCGGCAATTTTGTTTAGCATGTATGCTCAACATGTAAGAATAACAAAAATCATATTTTAAAGCTCTAAGATAACATCGATATCCTGAAACGTCATAATTGTATTTTTCCTATACATTTAATGAAAGAAAAAAACTATTGCTAAAAAACGATTGGTTGAGTATTAAGGATATAACTGTACTTTTCATAATGAAGTGGATAATATCAAACATTTTGTAAAATGAAATAAGTTGATGATAGAAAGCACGTAAAATAATTGTACTATAGTACACTTTTTTTGTATAGTACAATTCTTTTTATTTGGTATCGTTTTTCTGGTATTGTAAATTCTTTACAAGATTTGATAAAGTAGGTTTTAAATTCCTTTTGGAATAAGAGACATAGATTCTAAAGAAAGCAAGTAAAATTAAACTATAGGTTTTATTTAAAGTACTTCGAAAATTTGGATATTCCCAGAATATAATCAAATAACTTTTAAGCGAATCAGTCTCACTAAGTCGCTTCAGCTCTGTAAAGGTCCACTGATCTGCTAACACCAAGACCTGGAAATGGGAACTGAAAATAGCTTTTAAAATTTCTAATTTCTAATATTTCTAATATTTAAATTTCTGATATTTCAATATGAGAAAAACACTAGTGTCCATTCTC
The DNA here is from genome assembly GCF_000151845.1 of Pteropus vampyrus. Taxonomy (NCBI): domain Eukaryota; kingdom Metazoa; phylum Chordata; class Mammalia; order Chiroptera; family Pteropodidae; genus Pteropus; species Pteropus vampyrus. Next base: position 751,669 of record NW_011889140.1, read on the forward strand.
TCTTACCAATGATATTTTTTCTTTCTTTTCTTTCTCCTTTCTTTCCTTTCTTCTTTTCTTTCTTTCTTGGCCTTTGCCTCTCTCTTAAGCAAAGAGGCAAATACCCCTGAAGGTAAAGAGGCACTTGCATATAAAGCCTTTCCAAGGCCAGGCCTAGGAGAGGCCCAAGCATGTAGTCGCATGGTCATTATGCTTTGTAAAAACTGTCACAGTAAGATAGTATAACCCTAACTGCTGCTTCTTTTTGCTTGGACTTCCCTTCCTTCATCCTTCCCTTTGTGCTAGAGTGATTTTGCAAAAATGGGAGGTGACTATATATTTACTCTGGGTTTAATGGCTATTTTTGTGATTCGCTGCCAGGTAATCACGACCAGGTATACCTATTACTTTAGTTGTCCTAATATAGAAATGTCTTTTGGGAATCCTCCTCGCATTATGGCATGATGTGAACTTATGGTGTGCCAGGGTGTGAACCTGTCTGATGCAGTTTGCTGCCAGAAATGGGCGGTTCGTGCAGGAGAAACGAGAAATTCGTTTGGGAAAGTCCTTTCATATCTTACAGCTCATATAAAAAATAAACTTCATAGCGACTGTCCCACATGACAACAATCCTAAATAGTCACCAGATATTACCAAGAACTGTAAAGCTAACGAAAAGTGTTCTAGGTTATACAAACTAAGAAAAGTATTTCCATCACTCATGCTAGATGAAAGATTACTTATCTTTCTATTCTGCTTGTAGGAAATGATGCCACCAAACTGTTAACTGAAGAAATGCTCGAAATACATGCAGGCAAAAATAGAGGAAAAAAACTGGAGATTTTTTTTTTCATTCAGGTAGTTAATAAAATGTTATTTTTCTGAATTTTGTGATATGCATGGCATTTGTCAGAAATTTCGAATTTGAAACAAATGGAATTTGTTGGATTTTTTCCCTCATCCTAAATAGTCCCTTTTGTGCATAATTCTGCAATAGTAATTTTGTATTCTTCATAATGAGGGCTCCACAAACTTCATAAACTTCAAGCCCCCAAACCTGGATGGCCCCCGTTCAAAGAGAAGTGTGTCCTTGTCCAATAGTTGGGGGATGGAAGAGGGGAGGTCGGTAAACGAACACTGCCATCGTTCTCACTGCTTTCACACCACAAAATATTTAGTTTCAGAACATTCCCAGAATACTCTACTGCTGAGATTTTTTTTTTTTTTAACAGAAATATGTGTGAGACGAGGGGAGACAAGAAGGCTTATCATTTTATGGTGACCTGGCTGACCATTAAAAGTGGGTTCTTGAAAACAGTATCTTTCTTTCTTTTTTTATTTGGCTCCCTAGTTTTTTGTTTGTTTGTTTGTTTTGTTTTGTTTTTCTTTCTCTTCTTTCCCCACATACCCAGGAAATACATCACTGAGAGCTTTCTTTTATAGACTGAAAAGGACTGTTGTAAACAAACAAACAAACAAATTAACATGTAGGAGAGGAGAACTTATGTGATGCTAGGAAAGAATATAAATGGAGGCTGAAGGCCTGGAAATGAGTAACTGTAAAATCTCTCCAGCCAGTGAATTGCTCAGAAAGTCCACGAACTTTCTGGGCAGGTGTACCCCAGTCTGAATCCTTCTATTTTATAATAAATAGAATGGGGCTTTAGACCAACGGTGGTTATACTCAAAAAGCCAGATCCTAGAATTAAGCATGACATCTGACTGGCGCTACATCTGTCTCTGGCTCCTCCTTTCTCCCCGCCTCTCTCTAGTTTATTTTTCCTCTTTCGCACGACTCTTGCTTTCTCCCTCCTTTGTCCTCTAATTGTCCCACTGTTCACCCCTTTGGAGCGTGTGTCTCTTTCTCCAGCTGCTCGCCCTGCTTTCCTCTTCCTGTCACCTCGTCCTTATTCTTCCTTCCTGCTCCCCCTTCACCTTGCATTCTCGTTCTTTTCACAGAGTTATAAATTAGAGTCATTAAGTCAGGGCAGTTTTTTAGAGCAGTTTTAGGTGTGCAGAAAAATTGCACAGGAAGCACAGAGTTCCCATAAATCCCTCCTCCAAACACCCACGGTTTCTCTAATTATTAATATCTTGCATGACGGTGGTACATTTGTTATAATTATCAGTATTGACACATCATTATTACTAAAGTCCATTGTTTACATTAGGGTTCACTCTTTAAGCTGCATAGGTCTATGGGTTTTGACAAATGTCACGTATCCACCATTATATTACCATACAGAATAGTTTCACCGTCCTATAAATCCCCTGTCCTCCACCTATTCATCACTCCCTCCCCCTAAAATCACTTTTTCTTAAAAACACTACTACTCAAACCAAAATCTCCCTATGTGGCCATCAACAGAAAAAAAATTGATTTGTTCATTGCCAGGCACTCCTATAGACATTTAATAACCATAAGTCGTATTCCATTAATTATTGCATTTGATTATCACAATAAGTATAATTATCTCTACATGAGGGATAAAAACATTAAGTCTCAGAAGTCTGAACAGCTTGCTCACAGCTATATGCCTAGTTGAAGATGGATGTGGATCAAACCAATAACCTTATTTGCAAAAGACTGTCCAATGGTCCTGTACTCCACTACCTCTTAAATGTCCATGAGCATTACGAGAGGTAGTGTGTGTTTAGAGGGCACTGATTTGGCTGCTAACTTTCAAGAATGCTGACCGTCCCTATGTGTGACTTATCAGAAGATAGGACTCAAGCTCCCCTATTCGGATTTCAATGATGCGTACAAGTATTTAACAATACATATCTCTAAACATCCACTTTTGAGTGAACTTTAAAATAGTCTGCTATTTTATCATCCGTAGACTAGAATATTTTCTCTTTGTTTGTTTGTTTTTTTACAACAGTCCTTTTATTCCCAACCTCCCTAATATTTAGGACTATTACCCTTAATAAATTGCCAGTACCATACATTTTAATACCAAATTAATTTCAGTTAGATACCATCTCAGGATTTTTAATTTCAACTACAATCCTTTGGCTATATATTTCTATTTTGAGTTTTTCAAACATTCATATACTGCTGATTTTCACACAAATAACTTTTTAACCTGTGTGGAGACAAACTCAGCCATGCTTTTGTTTTAGTTTTTATAAACATTCGCTATGTGATGCAAAGAACAGAGTTTTGTTTATGCTGACAGCTGTGTGTGAATAATTTTACTATTTTGAGAAGTGAACAGGTTGAATTTTGGGGTGGACGGGCAAGTCAGTGCATTGTTATTGGCATGGTAGCACTTCTTTAAAGATTAATAATAGATTTTATTTTTAATTTTAACTTTTTTTTCAGTGATACTACTTGATCGCAAAATGTATAATAATTATGTATAAGTTCCAAAATTTTTCATAAACTGCGATGATGAAAAATCTTTAAAAAACTCAATTAGTTAAGTAATCAGTCGTATTGGCAGACGGCATTAAGGGTGGGATGATGCAGGAAACAAAATTTGAGCCAGATTTTTATTTCCAATTTTCTTTTTTGTTGTAAGCCAGACAGCGTCAGGGGCTGCAGTTATTTCCTTCAAGTGACTGGTGTATCAGAATGGCAGCTAACACGTAGCTCACTGCATGCTATTAATTGGTTAAATTAATTCGATTTCAAAGTTACACCATAAAAGCAATTCAATTTGTTCTACTAGTCTGAGACCAATTTTCTTTTAATTTACCGACTACCTTTTAGAGCAGCTTTGGGGTTATAGAAAAATTGCACAGAAAGTACAAAGGGATCCCAAATACACACTTTATGTACTCATCCCACCTCCAGACTTGGTTTCACCTACAATTAGTATCTTGCCTTAGGGTTGTACATTTGTTACAACTGACAAACCAAATTTGATATCTTATTAACCAAAGGCCATAGTTTAAATTAGAGTTCACTCTTTGCGTTGTACAGTTCCATGGGTTTTGACAAATGCATTCTACGTATCCATTATTATGGTATCATACAGAATAGTTTCACCGCCCTAAGAATACCCTGTGTTCCCCTGCCAACCACTGATCTTTTCACTTTACAGTTTTGCATCTTCTAGAATGTCATAGAGTTTCTCACACTCTATGAAGCCTTTTAAAACTAGCTTCTTTCACTGGGCAATTGCATCTAAATTTCTTCTATGACTTTATGTAGTTTAGTAGCTCACTGATTTTCATTGCTAAATAATATTCCACTGTATAGATGGACCACAGTTTGTGTATCCATTCACCTGCTGAAGGACACTCTGCTCGATTCTATTTTTGTAATTACAAATAAAGCTGCTATAAATATTTTCATGCAGACTTTTGTGACAACGTAAGTTTTCAACTCAAGTGAGTAAATGCCCAGGAATGCAACTGCTGGATTATATAGTAAGACTCTGCTTAGATTTATTAGAAACTACTAAACTGCCTTCCAAAGTGGCTGCATCATTTTGTGTTTCCACCAGCAATGCATGAGAATTCCTGGGGCTCAACATCCTGTCAGCCTTTGATGTTGTCAGTTGTTTGGATTTTAGCCATTCTAATGAGCATGGTAGTCTCCCATGGTTGTTTCGATTTTTATGTCCCTAATGATATATGATGTTAACGATATTTCCATCTTCTTACTTACCATCTGTATGTCTTCTTTCATGAAGTATCTCTTCTAGCCTTTTGTCTGTTTTTTAATTGGCTTGTTTGTTTTCTAATTGTTGCGTTTTACTGAGCATTCTTTGTATATTCCGGATAAGTCTTTTAACAAGTACGAGACAATTGTTGTCTCCCAGTCTGTGACTTATCTTTTCATTCTCTTAACAGTGTCCTTCACAGAACAGAAGTTTATAATTCTAATGAAATACAACATCAATTTTTTCTTTCATAGATCACACTTTGAGCATTCATCTAAGAACTCATTTGCCAAGTGTAAGGTCACCTACATTTTTTTTTATTTTCTAAAAGTTTTATCGTTTTGTCTTTTACAAAATGATTGATTTCATTTTGAGAAATACATATGGTTTGTATTTTGATTCATCTTTTACATGTGAATGTTCAGTCACGATAGCATCATTTCTTATAAAGACTATTATTTTTCCACGGAGTTGCCTTTGCTCCTTTGTCAAAGATCAGTTGACTATATTTGTGTGGGTCTACTTTTGGGCTCTCTATTCTTTTCCACTGACCTATTACTCTGTTCTTTCACCGATACCATTTAGTCTTGATCACTGTAGTTTACAGCAATCTTCAAGTTGAATAGTGTCAGCTGTGTTGCTTGTACTAGTTCTTTTGCCAAATCATATACACTTGAGAATCAGCTTGCCATTATCTACAAATTAACTGAGATTTTTCTTGGAATTGCATTGAATCTACAGATCAAATTAGAAAAAACTGAACCCTTAACACGATTGAGACTTCCTACTCATGACCACAGAATCTCTGCACTTGTTTAGATTTTTTTGGAGTCTTTCAACAGTATTTTGTAGTTTTCCAAATTTAGATGTTATATGCATTTTGTTAGATTTACACCGAAGTATTTTTTTTGTACTAATGTAAATGGTATTATTTTCAATTTCAAATTCCAATTGTTCAGTGCTCATATAGAAGAAAGCAATCAATTTTTGTATACTAACCTCGTAATCTGCAAACTTGCTATAATCACTTATTACTTTCAGAGCTTGTTTTGTTATTGATCTGTTAGTATCTTCTAAATAATCATGTCATCCATACATAAGACAACTTATCTTTTCCTTTCCAATCTGTATATTTGCATTTTCTAGCTTTACTGCATTAGCTAAGACTTCCAATATTCCATCAAATAGGATTGGTGAGAGAGATATTCTTGTCTTGTTCCCAATCTTGGAGAAAGCATCTTGTTTCTCGTCATTAGCTACGGTGGCAGCTGTATGTTTTTTGTAAATATTCTTTGTCAGGTTAAGGAAGTTCTCCTCTATTACTAGTTTGCTGAGAGTTTTTATCATGAACGGGTGTTGGACTTGTCCAATATTTTTTCTGCATCTTTTGATATAACTATATAATTTTTCTTCCTTAGCCTATTGATAGATGGATTACTAATCATTTTCAAATGTTGTACTAGTCTTTTATACCTGGAATGAGTCACACTTGGTCATAGTGTATAATTCTATTTATACACTGTTGGATTTCATCTGCTAATATTTTTTCTTGAGGATTCTTGCATATATGTTCATGAGAGATATTGGTCTACAATTTTCTTCTACTGGTTTGGGTATCAGGGTAATACTGGCATCATAAAATGAGTTAGGAAATATTCCCTCTGTTATTTTCTGGAAGAGAATGTAGAGAATTGCTATCATTTCTTCCTGAAGTGTACAACAGAAGTCACCAGTGAAACCATCTTGGCCTGGTAATTCCTGCTTTGGAAAGTTATTGTTACTTCAATTTCTTTAATACATAGAGACCTATTCATCATCTATTTCTCTTTGTATAAGTTTTGATTGTGTCTTTCAAATACTTGTTTCACCTAAGCTATCAAATTTGTAGAGTTTTTCATTTTTTATTCTTTTAATGTCCAAGGAATTAATAGTCATGACCCCTTTTTCATTTTTTATATTAGTAATTTATGTCTTTACTATTTTTTAAAATTATTCTTGATTATCCCGGATAGAGGTTTATCAAGTTTACTAAGCTTTTCAAAGAACCAACTTTTGGTTTCACTGATTTTCTCTATTAATTTCCTGTTTTTAATTTCATTGATGTGTATGCTTTTCCTTTTCTGCTTACATTAGATTTAATTCGACCTCTTTTTCTAGCTTCCTAAGATGGAAACTTAGATTCTTGAGTTATTTCTTCTTTTCTAAAATATCCTTTTAATGCTATACATTTCCATCTAAGTACTTTGCTTCATCTTACAAATTTTGATAAATTTTTATTGCATTTAAATCAAAATATATCTTTATCTTGAGACTTCTTTGATCTATGTGTCATTTACAAGTGTGTTGTTTAATCTCCAAATATTAGTGACTTGCAGTTTAATTCCATTGTGGTCTGACGGCATACTATGTATAGTTTGTTCTTTCAATTTTGTTAAGATGTTTCATAACCCAAAATATAACATACATGGGTGAATGTCCAGGTAAGCTTGTAAAGAGTGTGTATTCTGTGCTTGTTGGATAAAGTAATCTATAAATGTTGATTTGATCCCATTACTTGATAGAACCATTCAGTTTAATAGTGTCCTTACTGATTTTCTAGATTTGTTAATTACTGATAACAGGGTATTGAAGTCCTACCTACAATAGTGTGTTTATCTATTTTCCTTTCAGTTTTATAAATTTTTGCCTCATTTATTTTAATTCATTGTTGTTAGGCACAAACATGTTTAGAATTGTTATGTCTTCTTAAAGAATTGACTCTTTTAACATTATGTAATGCCCTTTATTATCTCCGATAATTTTCCTTGCTCTGAAGTCTGCTTTGCCCAAAATTAATATAGTTACTTTGGCTTTCTTTTCATTAATGTTAACATGCCATATATTTCCACATCCAGGGAAATCCAGGCTAGTGGAGTTTTTTTCCTTTCAACATTTAATATTCAACTCTAGTATTTCTTACTTGCTAGGTTTCTAAAGAAAAGTTTGATGTAATTTCTATCCATGTTCCTCTATAGATAAGGTTTCCACTCCCCTCTGGTTTAATTCCAGATCTTGTCTTTGACTTTGATCATCTGCATTTTGAATATGATATGTCTATGCAGAGACTGGGTTTTCCTACTTGATGTTTTCTGAGCTTCCTCTATCTGTGGTTTGCTGATGTCTGTCATTAATTTTGAGAAATTATCCACCATTATTACTTAAAATATTTCTTGTTTTTTTTTTTTTTTTAAATTTCTTCTGGTAGTCCCCTTACATGTATATTGTCCTTTATTAATTGTCCCATAGTTCTTGGATAGTCTGATCCATTTTTCTTCTCCCTTTGCTTCTCAGTATGGAAAGTTTCTGCTGATGTTTCTTCAAGCCCAATGATTCTTTTCTCAGCCACGTCCAGTTACTAAATGAGCTCATCAAAGATGAGCTTCATCTCTGTTACTGTGTTTTTGATTTCTAGCACTTCTTTTTGATTCTTTTTTAGAATTTCCATTTCTCTGCTGACTTTCCTCATCTGTTCCTGTCCATTGTCCACGTTTTCTATCAGAGTCCTTGGCATATTAATCATAGTTATTTTAAACTCCCGCTCTGCTAATCCCCAAACCTCTGCTGTATCCGAGTCTAGTTATGATGCTTATTTTGTCTTTACCAACTTTTGTCTTTTATTTTACCCTGTAACTTTCTGTTGAACCTCTGCTGTATCCGAGTCTAGTTATGATGCTTATTTTGTCTTTACCAACTTTTGTCTTTTATTTTACCCTGTAACTTTTTGTTGAAAGCTTGATGTGATATATGGGGGGAAAGGCCTGTAGTGTGAGGTTTTATGGTTCATCCGGCCAGGAGTTAGGCTATATTTACTGTTTGCAACAGTTGCAGATTGTAGAGGCTACTCTTTCCATTAGTGTCCTGTTTTGCCTCCTGTAGTGTCTCTGTTTTCCCTAGAGGCTCCTTCTTAAACAGAATCAGAATCTTGCAGTTCTTTTCGTTGAAATTCTTTATCATGATACAGGAGCCCTATTGATCTGGTGGTCCAGTGTGGGAGGAGTAGAAGCATTCTCTAATCTTATGGTTAAGTCTCAGTCTTTTAATGAACCTGTGCTCCTGGGCTGTGACCTGCCCAAATGCTTGTCAGCCTCCCTTCCCCAACACACACACTTTAGGTCACACAGGAAGGCTAGAGGGACTGAAGTGGGCTATTTTCTGTCCCCACAGCAGAGAAGCTCTGCTGAAACTGATGTTGGTTAGGCTCTGCCTCATGGAAATGGAGGGAATTTTGCTCGAATTTTTACTCTAAGATATTAGTGGGGCTTCTAGAGATAAAACTCATGAAAGTGTGGAGGGGTTTTAAGACTGGGATCCTTTGCATTTTCATCTCTCAAGCTATTCCACACTCAATCTCCAGCAATTAATAATTTAAGTTTTCCCATCATTCACTGGCTCCCGGTAGTCTCTGCTACCAGTAAGCTGTGACTGTGTTTTATGGCCCATCTCTTCAGGGCAGCAGTCTGCCCTGTGACCTCAATTCTTTGACAGACCTAAGAAGAGTTGTTGATTTTCAGTGTGTTCAGCTTTTTCCCTGTAAGAATAGGAACAATAACATCTACAATGTTTACATGCTAGACCAGAAAACGAGAGTTTTTTTTTTGTTTTTTTTTTTTACATTACTCAGTGCTTTTATAGACGAGCGCTGATTTAAAAAAAATAAAAGTACTTATTTCTAGGAGTCTCATCAAATTTTTGTACTTTGGGGGTCACCATGGACAAAGGGTCCCCCAAACTTTTCCAGGTCTATCATTTTCTATGATTAGTTCCTCAGAGGATGATCCGTTTTGGAAGAACTGAGTCACATTAACCCAAGACAGGAGATGCTGGCATACGAAAGAGAAAGCTGATTTACAAAATAATCATTAGACATGCAGTTGTCCAAATAGCCATGTACTTAGGGTGTGTGACCTGGATGAGAAGGTACATATGGGAAAACCAAACATGAATTAGGGTGATGAGTTAAAAAGTAAAGGAGAAGAAACTGTGTGTTTATTCCAATGGAATATTTCCGTCAAAAACTGCAGCCTTCATGAATTACTCATGCTTCTCTGAGGATATTTCTGTTCAGGGATGATCTTACCATCCACAGTGGGTAATTTTTTCCAGAGTGCTACTTCCTACTCCCCACCCCCCAAGAATGTTGTTGACATATCACTTTGATGTTTTCTAAGCTTCGGCTTTCTTTTTCTCTGTTCCATGAGAAGAACCACTACCCATCTGTTGTGGCAACATCCATTTAGATAAACTTAATTAACTAAATAGCGATTTATCTTAGTCATGGTTAGAAAGGCCATATGTCTTAAGATAAGATTTGGAATTCCTCTCTTTTGTCTTGACCGCATGAATGGATTACTTAGTGACCAGTATTTGTCAAGTGCTGTACAAGGAGCAAAGAATAAGGTGGTAAGATAGACCCATCTCTGTCCTCGTACAGTCTATTAGCTACGAACCATTCCTTTAATATGCCTAATACATCGTTTTTACTGCCTCTTATTGCCTTCCACTTAAAAAATGATATTTTTTTTCCACCGGGTATTAAAATTATGGAAACAGGTGCTATGCTTCCTAAGCATTGCCTTATTATTAAGTACCGATCCATGAAGTCATATTCCTCTAGCTGAGAAATGAAATTGTATAGCTCAGATTTAGTAAAATTAGAATAACGCCAAATCAGAATTTGGCTTCTAGGATTCCAAAAGGGCAGAGGCTCTGATTCCAAAAGGGCAGAGGCTCTGATTCCCTAACTCTTCAGGTATTACCTAAAAAGTCATCTTGAAATCAAGAACACACTAGCCATGAAGTCCACTACAACAAAAACACACCAAAGCCCTAATAAATCATTGATGCAGAGTCAGAGAAGTTGATGCCATCCTCACCTTTGTAACGGGCATTTATAACATATTTGCTATAATTCGTTCCAATATCTTTGCCAGGAATCATGATGTTAAGAACAATAAGTTAAGGATGTCATGATCTTCACCTGATAGATACTAAATATTAGAGCTTTTATTAATAGTGCCTTGTCCTGTTAATCGACTTCTTACTTTCTTTAAAAGTGAGGTAAATGCTTACTGAAGCAATATGCTTCCTTTTTCTACGAGGAAGTTCTGTAACATACAGGATTCAGGAAATTTCCATAAATACTATAATTGGTCTAATAGAAATAAATGCTCATACAGGGCTCCCTCTTAGGAGAATATAATTTTTATACACTTTCGTTTAGGCTGTGCTGGAGCTTATTTTTAGACAGTGAGTCATTTTGATTCAAAATGTTGTCGTATGCCCCAGAAAGGGAAGGTTGCCAAACTCCAGCTTAGGACAGGAAAGCAGAGCCTCGTTCGCTCACCCGAGGTGCGGGGCGGTCGAAGTACGAATGCACAACCGAACACAGTCTTTCCCCAGCGTGCAACTGTTGATGCGGTTAAGCGCAGACTGCAGTGAGCAGAAATGTCTGATGTGGTTTTAAAAGGCAAATAAGAAGCAAAGAAAGGCTGTGATGCTGTCCATGATACAGGCCCTCCGAATGAAAAAATCTAGAATAGTCTAGTAGAACCTTCTGCCATGATGTAATTAATTGTTCAGTAGGATACCCACTAGACATAGGTGGCCAGGAGCATTTGTAATGTGGCTAGTGCAACTAGGCAAATGTTATTCAATTTTAATTAATTTGAATTTCAATGGATTTATATTGCTAGTGGTTACAGTACAGAACAGATCCAGAGGAAAAAATCATCATACATACATGGATCAGACTTGTGGACAATAAAGTTACTAAAGAATAATTACGTAGAATACGAATTTAAGTTTAAAAAATTCTTGGAGTTAGTAAAAATGAATATGTATCTCATAGTCGCACAAACTGATTCAAATCTGTTACACTACTTACCAATTTTGTGAATTTCATCAGCCTATTGTGTATCTCTTAGCCTCGGTGTCCTACTTTGTAAAACAAGCTAATAAATATAGTAGTGCTTAATAAATTCCCATTAAGGAAAATATAGAATTGCAAAATATTTTACTCTTACTAAAAAGAGAAATGGCTAAATAATTGACATGTGCGGTTTCTAAAGACACTTTGAAAAAAAGACTTTATAAATTCGTTCAGCCACTATGAACAACAGTTTGGAGGTGGCT